>NW_017307451.1:501895-543789 GCF_000935625.1 Nanorana parkeri | reverse complement strand
AACCCGGCCTAGGGGAGGCAGGGAGGGTAAATCCGGTCCTGCATGCAAGTGCCTAATATGAAGACATACAGTATATTTGAAGAGTGGCACACTTCTGGAGGGTTTATATTCTTGCCAGGCTTGAAAACCGGAATAGCTTACATAGTGAGGCACTTACAACATGTATCACTATCACTGGCTTCAGCACAGAACTCTTGATCAGCATACTTGTCCCAAGCCAATGACTCAGAAAGTATTGCAGACATACAGTACATCAGCATATGGGTAGGCAACTAGCATACATCAGTTAAGGTTTCCTTTGGGGAATATATGAATAAAGTGGACCTGTCCTGAAAAAGTGAAGCTTTTCTGTTTTATAAAGAACATTTAGAAATGTTTTGCAGTACCCTGAAAAATAGGGTTGCACAGATACTTTTCGAGTACCAGTGCAGATACTTGGCATTTTCATGAGAACTACCAGGGTTGCAGCGGTTGCAGCTGGGACCGGGCTTTGGCACTCCACCACTGTCCTGAAATCATTAGTCTGTATTGTTTTAGAAAAACTGTCACATGACAATAAACAAAAATGTATCAGTACTCGTACTTGTAAGTACTCGGCAAGTACCAGTACTCGTACTTGCAAAACTGGTATCTGTGCATCCCTTTATTTATATTTATAAAAACAAAATCGTACATTAAAACAGAGATGTACAAATCACAGGAGCTCCGTATGATCCTTACAAATGACAGCTGCCTCCTAACTTTTGAATTTATCTCTAGTGTAGTCTGGGAGCTCAAAAGTATCGGTACATGTACTTGTACTTGTACCGAGTACTGTACTTGGTATCTGTGCAACCCTACTGAAAAATATACCTTTTGTATGGAACTTCTCCTGAAAAATAGCAGTCCACTTCCTTGTATTTGAGTGTGCCTACAGTATTATAACTAAATTACATCTGAAGTGTGGGATCTAATTTACTGCTGCCTCTGACTGCTAGTGTCATGTTATTTGGAGTGAGATTTGGTGGTGTCTCTACTGTGCTGCTCACTGTTTTTCTTGCTTGGTCCTCTGACATGAGGAAGCAAAACCCACCGTCAGGTGACTTTGTCTAGGTTTAGATGATGTCAGTCCGCTGAAGGTAGTAGGAAACATTTCCCCAGTCTGTTCTCACCCAGTAATCAGTCTGAAACATTGTAACTTTCTAAAAAGTCACAAGGATTGAGACAGCGACAGGGGCTGATCTGTATCAGATATTTGCAAACGCAGCCAAGATCTGCATAAGCCCCAGGAAGAAGATGCCGGAGCAAAGATGGCAATTTTGAGAGGTAAAATAAAAACCCCATCAGTGTCACACTCACAAATTACTTAAATGTGGGCACTTAGCATGAAAAATATACCTGATATAAGGCCAAATTTAAGTAATCCCCCAGCCTGTAATTGGACATTAAAAGGAGGCTGATGAGCTCATCTCTCTGTCTTTCTCCTCTCTCCCCCTGTTCCTTGCCATCACATGGGCACTACAGCACAACTGGCTCCTTTTGCTGCTTTACCCTCTCCCTGAGTGTTGTTTAAAAGTGGAGGCTGATAGGTCAAATTCAGGATTCAGGTCCTACACTGTAAATCCAGAAATCGCAGAATTCCCATCTGTCATGTGGACATCCAGCACACAGGTTTTAAATAGTGACCAAATCTCAATAGCCAACACTATGCCTGAAATCCTCTATCCTCTATAATAAATCTTGTAACCCAACCCAACACTGTACCATAAATAGGATGGTCCTGATGTTTCTCTGCTGCAGTTAAGCACTACAGCTAGGTTTACCTCCCTACAGCACTGTCACTGAACAAAGAATGAGGAGCAGCACACGGAAAAGCTAATTCCTATGATCTCTCCTCCTGTCAGCATGTTCCTTGTCATGGCCTTGCTGGATCCTACTGCTGCCTCTCTCACTCCCTCTGTTACTGTGCAGGGGATTACAAAATACATTTAATAATTTTTAGCTAGCAAAAGTGTGCCCATTTCAGAGTAATCAATATTAGGAATATTGCAAACAATGCTAAAGATTGGCAATATGTGCATGGGAGGTGTGAGAAGAGTATGACAGCAAGCAATATGTGCAGGGGAGGAGGGAGAAGGGTATGACAGTGGGCAGTATGGGCAGGGGAGGAGGGAGAAGGGTATGACAGTGGGCAGTATGGGCAGGGGAGGAGTGAGGAGGGCATGACAGCAGGTAATATGTGCAGGGGAGGAGTGAGAAGGGATGGACAGTGGGCAGTGTAGGCAGGGGAGGAGTGAGAAGGGATTGACAGTGGGCAGTATGGGCAGGGGAGGAGTGTAAAGGGTATGACAGTAGGCAGGATGTGCACAGGAGGAGTGTAAAGGGTATGACAGCAGGCAGGATGTGCCCAGGAGAAGTGTAAAGGGTATGACAGCAGGCAGGGTGTGCATAGGAGAAGTGTAAAGGGTATGACGGCAGGATGTGCACAGGAGGAGTGTAAAGGGTATGACAGCAGGCAGGATGTGCACAGGAGAAGTGTAAAGGGTATGACCGAAGGCAGGATGTGCACAGGAGGAGTGTAAAGGGTATGACGGCAGGCAGGATGTGCACAGGAGGAGTGTAAAGGGTATTACGGCAGGCAGGATGTGCACAGGAGGAGTGTAAAGGGTATGACAGCAGGCAGGATGTGCAGAGGAGAAGTGTAAAGGGTATGACAGCAGGCAGGATGTGCACAGGAGGAGTGTAAAGGGTATGACAGCAGGCAGGATATGTGCACAGGAGGAGTGTAAAGGGTATGACAGCAGGCAGGATGTGCACAGGAGGAGTGTAAAGGGTATGACAGCAGGCAGGATATGTGCACAGGAGGAGTGTAAAGGGTACGACAGCAGGCAGGATGTACACAGGAGAAGTGTAAAGGGTACGACAGCAGGCAGGATATGTGCACAGGAGGAGTGTAAAGGGTACGACAGCTGGCAGGATGTTCAGCTTTAAAAATGTGATAGTGTGAATGTTTGCATAGAAGGAGAAGAATCTATACAGTAGTCTAGCTAGCAATAGTTTATAAACTGATGTGTTTGTTGCTTAAACAATTTACTGAAATGTTTACCTGAACAAGTTTTATTATAATTTTTGCAGACTGTGATTTTCAAAACAATTATACAGCAGGATGATGTTGTTTTAATTGCTTCTGTTAGGAGTGTAACAATGAAAGTAAATATTTATTACTGTAGGTTTGGTGCTGGATGATGAATCTCCAGATTCCCAATGAGAATTTGTTCTAGTAATAACAATAACACCTAGATAATGTTTTGTTTCCTATGGGACATATAAGCAGTGTTCTTCAAAAACACATGCATTTATTAGATCTGTGTAAGAGCATCTATGTTCTCATCCTACTGACCTACTGGGAAAGCACAGCAACAAAACTGTAATTCCAACATCTTCCTATCTTTGTTTTTATTTATTTATGCATTTACAAGCCAGTCTATTACATCACTCCCGCCTTCAGCTGTTATTTCTCTGGCTGCTATAGTTGGTATCAGCTTCTTTGGTTGTCCCTAGGTGTCATTAGGGGTCTTGGAGACGCCTGATGTCTCCATACTGTATAGGCTATTCGATAAACCACTTTCCAAAAGCATCTACTCTACGTACAGTACCTGCATTATAACTCCAGGAAAGGATTTGTAGTGTACATACAGATAAGCTTTTTTTGGTAAATAAAAGTTTGTATAACAGTACTTTAAAGGACCAAAAGTGACTATCAAATATGGTACCCAATTGACTTTAATGCAATTTAGATCAAATTTTGGCCTCCCAACTATTTGCAGAACTATTCCGGGATTTGAATGTAATCACACCGATCCAGACAGTGTCCTGATACCCGGCACTTTCTGCTATCTGTGTGTATACTACAAATCCTTTCCCCTCCACTTTACTGGTTGCCTGCCTGCCTCTTTTCTTTGTCGGTAACAAAGCTAAAACTCAAAGGTACCTCCTCTATAACTGGCCACATCTCCTTACACTTGTGTGGGGTACAGGCAACTACCTCCTTAAAGAAGAGCTCTAGGCAAAAATAATCTTAATCCTTGCAGTGGAGCTACCCCACCCAAATTGCAGATCCACGTGGATGCTAGACTGGTCCATGCAGTGTCTATTCTCGTACAGTATATGTGTTACAGTTAAAGGCCCTTTCAAAAAAGGAGATCTGCCTTTTTTTGAAAAAGTCATGTGACAAAACGCGAGTTTCGTTATCCATTGTCTGGCCGGCCGAAGTTTTTTAACCTTCTATGTAAGTTGCTATTTTTAATAAATATTACTGCTTGTTGTACTGCACCATGAGGGTTGTTTCCTTTTTTCCAAATCAATAAAAAAAAATTCCGGGATTTTGAGAGGGGGACTGCTGAACCCTGCACGGGAGAAGCCGCTACTAGCTCTGAAGGACAGCTGATAAAAGGTGCGATGCTGCGGGAGAGAGACGTCTCCTGATGCCCGGGCTCTGTCGCCAGGGAAGCCGACTCCATGTTGTTTGGCCGGCTTGATTGTGATTGCCTTCCGTGTGAGGGGAGTGTGGACCAGATAAATATCCTTTCTGACGGTTTATATTTACTCACGGCATCTGGTGAGTACCCAATTCTTGGGGGGCTGCTGGATTAAAAGGAAAAGAACAGAAATAACTTTCCTTTTTACCGCTAACAAGTTTGCTTATTAAACACTGTCACTTTTCCACTGATATCTGTTATTTCACTTTGGGACTGTCATTAAGTATCAGTCTACAACCGACACAGTATTTGTTGTTTGCTACACTGTGATTTATTATTTTAGAATTGTCTTTCACAGGCTATTATAGCTTGGTTAATTTTTTTCACTGTTAACTCTTGATGTTAGGACACTTTTTAGTTTACTTATCATCAAGTCTAAATCTGAACATATTTATTACAGGTGTTATATATTGACAATATATAGATTTTATTCACTAATTTGTATATTTATCACCATACTAGGAATATTGCTTCTTATTTACTCTCAACGCTAGACCATCACTATTATATATATATGTATATATATAGATATATATATATAAATGCTGTGTCACTTTTTTATTTGATTTTCAAGGGATCTTTCCCTTTTTTTCATAGCAGCTTTAGGGTTAATTGTTTGTAGTTGGTTCCAAGAGCGCAGATTTTCATTTTTACAATTAACTGTAATTGGCCAATTAGAGATTAACTTACTTTTGCCCTTGCTAGCTTAAGAGGAGCCAAAACAGTGCAAACATATCAAGGTATTAATCAGAAGAATTGCCTTTTATTTTAACTTGAAGGTGGAAAGCCTGGCATGAAAACAGCGTTTCAGATATTTATTGTACAGTATGTAACCCCTCTACATAAGTTTTACAAGCACTAGAACCAGAAAAACTGGGAGTTCCTTAACAATTAACATTTCTCCATCAACAGAGCTTTGAGTGAACATACTATCCATCGGGTGTAAGATATTGACACAGTATTGCAGATACAAAAAATACTGTTCTGCATACAAAATGTGACCTTGACAATCAGAACAATATATTGTTTTTACCACAATCAGAATCTCATGTTATACCGGCCTTATTATTTGAAATGAGATATTGCAGAACTTGCCCAAACAAGACATCTTCTGTCTGTTTTCATTTAATAACTTGTATATGTGCTAAATTAGGAGCATCTGATTGGATAAGGACACCTATGTAACACAGTTTGAACATTCAGTTTTAGAAAGTGTCAACCCAATTTTCAAACTAAAGGAAGAGCAGACAACCACCAAAGTGAGAAATGAATGAGAAAGGAATAGATCCAGGTACCCTCCAAATCAAAAACATAAAATTTGAACCCTTGTTCCATATAACTAGATAGGTATATGACAGAAAAAAGGCTGACTGTGTGGGCTTCCAGGAAGAAAGGGACACGTGGTGTCACACCTTGAACACTCTTCTTTTCTATTCAAGTAAAACAAAAAAGCCTAAAGCAATCCTATTAATTGACGCTTTGAAACATTAACAAACTGCATCCAGGGGTACCGTATAATTTACTACGGGGTCAGTTACTCACTTCTGGATTAGAAATGCTGGGAATTTCTGGGATTTTTTCAGTTATCTTTTTTAGTAGCGTAACCAGAAAAGTTTTTCTCAAAAATCATTACATGATTTTTATGTTGCATTAAAAAATTACAATATCAGATAAATGATCCCATCTGATTTCTACATTCATGTGCTCAGAGAACAAGATCCAAGCAAAGAAAGACAGGAAAATGACATATGCAGTTATTGGATGTTTAGAAACGAAGGATTTTCTTTCAAACCAAGAAGTTCAGCCTTAAGTAGAACTAGTATATCAACATTAGTCAACCGGGCTACAGTTGTTAAACTTTATGTAGTAATGTCACTTTGTTTTCTGTGGCTCAACCCAGTATTACCTAGTCCAGAAGGGAGCGACTGACCCCCAAAGAAATGATACCATATTTACTGTGCCACAGAATAAAATGTGATAATTATTTTCTACAAATCCCAGCATTAGGAGTCCAGAGAAGAGTAATTGACCCCCCAATAAATTGTAGCATTCTTACTGTGCCACAGGATATACTGTATTTCTGATTATTTAGCCAATTATTGAGATTAGTTAAAGGAGAACTATGAGGTGAGTGATTTTCACTCATCCTCATAGTTCTAGCCGACCTGTGACAATTAAACTGTCAGTTTTAAACTGACCTCAGTAGGTCGGGAAGTGAGTGAACACATACCGGCGCTCGCTCACTTCTCGATCTTGTCACTGCAGAGAGCCGTGACAGGGGAGGGACTGGATTCCCCCCTCCCCTGTCCTATCCTCCAGCGCTGACTGGCGGAACGGGCGGGGGAGGGGGCGGGTACAGCTGGCTCTGCCTTTATATAGGCAGAGCCAGCTGTCACTCACGCAGCTGGGTGGATCCAGACATAATTGTCGGGATCCGTTTCAGCTGCAGCGTCTCTGTATAGCTCACAGTGTAGCTCGCAGTATACTGAGCTTTGGGTGATGGGAGGACACTAGTTTGTGTCCTCCCGTTACCCTTAGGAAAACTATGGGGAAAAGCCCTAACCCCATAGTTCTCCTTTAAGGCTTTTCTGGTTTACTTAAGAAGATGGCCACCAAATCCCACAAATTATGTTGTAGGTGTCCTTCTCCCATGCTCTATGTGGTGTTCCAACAAGCTAGGTTGCATTAACACCTTGCACTTACATGATGAGCTTCTTCAGGATGCCCTTAAAGCAGCCTGAGAAATGCAATATTTGGAGAGGATTTTAAGTAAGTGTAATAAGATATACTGTATGTGCCGCTTAATAATAAAGCGACTCGATTCCCAAAATTCAAAGAATGGTCCCTGCAGTAGAGAAATGTAAATACCCATCTCTCTGGTGGGTGGCAAGTTCGAATTCCACTGTATTCAAGGGATACAGCCCCCAGCAAAGTCTTCACATCTGACATACTTCTATGAGAGTCTAATGTCTGGTCCCCCACTGTGCTCATTGCTTTTTCCCCCTGGACCTTACATCAACTACTGTGCTGAAGTGATGTATGAGCCAGACAGTGTATGTTGGGAGACATTACCAGAAGCTGTATTACTTCAAACACAAGTTTGCAATCACTGCCCCTCAGAGAGGTGACTAATTACAGTCTGCTATGGCAGGGACCAGAGTCACTTTAAGATATATGCACATTTTTAAAACCCGAGATACACTCAGCAAATTAAAGTGACATTAAACCCTCAGATTTTTTTAACATAAACCAATACTGTAATGTGTGCCCTACTGTAATCCATGGTAGTTTCCCTTCTCTTTGCTGCTCTTCCTTTTAAATCCTCATGTCTTCTCATGCTTGGGGAGAACTTTCCTTTTCAGCTCAGGGCCTCTTCCTGTAGTGCTGGCTCAGGTTACAAGCCTATACAAACCTATTCACAGACACCGTGTATCCATTCCAGAGACAAGGCAGTCTGCTGCAAAACAGAAGTTCTGCAGAGCATGAGAACAGATACAGATTTAAAAGGAAGAGCAGCAAAGAGAAGGGAAACAACCATGGATTACAGTAAGGCACACATTACAGTATTGTTTTATGTTAAAAAATCTGAGGGTTTAATGTCACTTTAAGTGGTACATATAATACATTAGACTTATCTGAATTTCTCTACAAATACTGCATTCTTCAGGCTGTTATAAGGGCACCCTGAAGAAACACATGCTGTAAGTGCAAGGTGTCAATGCAACCTAGCTGGCTGAGGCACCACATGAAGCATAGCAGATTGACACCCGCCACACAGCGCATCATGTGATTGAAAATAAGCACATTGTTGTTCTCTGTATAGCTGTACACTTAATGCAGACTTTATTCACAATACCAATGTATCAACTATAGAGCAGTTTTATTTTGGAAATAGAATAGTAAATTTTTGTATGAACTAATATTCTAATACCACAGTTCTTGGAAACAATGTATTGGAATGTTGGTTTGTACAAGGACATCGACTGAATGAATATTTCATTTTCTAAAGAACTTCAGGCATATACCATGAAACACAGCTGTGAGTAGGAGCTTACATTTGATTTGAAATATTGATGTGTTAAAGAATTCTTAATTTGCTGTTATACAACAGATATTAAATATTTTATGTTATATCCTATGCGTAATTTATGGCACCTCTAGCCTTGACATGTGCTTCTTAAATACTACAAAGTCACACACTACACATTTTCTGCAACACATTCATCTGCTGTGTAGGATGTGCTGGCAGTTACATTTCTTGCTATCACTTATCATCCATTCTAAACATCAAGCTTTTTTTCTAAACATTTTTCATTAAATGTTAATAAGAAGGAAGAAAAATATACATTGATTTGTAAATATGCCTAGCAAATGCCTATTAGTATTTTAATAGCTTAGTCAGCAGACATTTTTCCCAAGCTAGCAAAAAGTATATAACAAAAGCGCCAACGGCTTGTATCCAAAACCGGAGAATGTCTGCAATGGTCTCCAGCAAAACCGCAGATGGGGCAAGCTCTCAGGTAGGCTATAGGGGAGCCTCAACTCTGAAAGAAACAAAAAAGACAAAGAGCGCCTCCATCGCGTAAAAACGTTTTAATGAAGTGGGTTTAAAACAAGTGAAACCAAACTCACAAAAGTAGAATTTTTACAGGCATAAATAGATAAAATCGTGAAAAGCTTAGCCCATCGGCTAGTCTTCCTCCCTGAGGTTAACGTTTCCGAAGCCACGCCTCCTTCGTCAGAACCAATCCAACCAAAGATTGGTTCTGACGAAACCCACTTCATTAAAACGTTTTTACGTGATGGAGGCGCTCTTTGTCTTTTGTATTTTTCCCAAGCTGTTGTAGCCCTGGCTGACAGACCCTTTAAGACGCTGGCACAGCCTGGACAATGCCATCATTGCAGCTTGTCTGTCTTTTCCTCCGTGATAGAACAGTATGGCGGAGAGAGGAGGATTCTTATTGCCTGCAGTTGGGACTATCCCTACCCACTGGCCTACAGGAGAAACAGGCTGGGTGAGGACAGCTGCAGGGAAGCAGAGCAAAAGGGGAGGACAGTGAGACTGAGCTGCTGGGAGCTCAGAGAAAGGGGGAAAATGACTGCCTGGAGGTTAGCTGCCAGGTATCCCGGGGGAAAAGAGAAGGTTAACCTGCAAGAAGCATTGTGAAGTATGGGAAGTAGAGCCTGCTGTGCAGAGAAGTGCTGTGTGCGCTAGACACAGGCTGCAGAGCAACAGTGAGGTGTGTACTGAAGGGACCCAGAGCTGGGGACAGGGTTCCAGGCTACAGAGTTGACTGTGCTAAATGGGAGGACGGTGCTACGGTGCTGAGCTAGGAGACCACATGGACACCAGTTAATGTCACAGGCTAGAGAGGGAAGGCCCAGGGCATTGGGTGCTACTTCTTGCCTGGCTCGCAAAGACTTGTGTGCAGTGCGGAGGCTTCCAGGCATAGAGTAGCCTGTCCACAAAGAAAGCTGTATAACCCTCCCAAGGAGTGGCCTATTCTCTGTCTGCTTTCACCCAGCCTGTTGAGATAGTACACAAGAAGTTGATTGCTGTTAACAGGACATCTGTGCAGCATCAGAAGTGAGAGATGTTTTTGACACCTTCTTTTGTATTAAACTTACTTGCTGTCTTCAGAACTGTGCTGTCACCAGAAAAGCTCTGTCCTGGACACTTGGGGGGTATTCAACCCCCCCAGAGCCCGAGTATTACATATACCCTCACCTTGAGGTTGAACACTCCAAGGTGAGTTTAAGGGTCGCCATCGTCAGCAGATTTGTTTATTATGCCACTGGCCAGTGGTTAGATTGTACTGTTATTTGAGTTACTTTATATTACAGATTACAACTGTTAATAGTGTGGTAAAATCATTCCCTTTTCCTTACCTAGTGCATTCTGGCAGAGAGAATTCAAAGGCAGCTAGGGGAATGAACGGCATTTACTTTACTACGCTTTTAATTGTTCCAATATCTGAATCGAGGTTATTCGTGCCATTGTTGAATCTGAGTTGTCGGGTCCAGGTAAGGTGGCTCACCACTGGGAATGGTGGGCGGACCACACATTACAGCAGTTCCTTAGGTTGTTATTGCTGTGCTGTAAAATGCATAATTTTGTTAATACTTCTACTTTTAAAGTGTATGTATAGCCAAAACTTTTTTAATCCTAATTTTGTATAGAGTGCGAAAGGTTTAGAACACCTTCCAAGTTTTTATTGTTATCTGTGTAGCTTGATAGGGTAGATTGACCTTCTCTATTTGTCGTGGTGACCATTGTCAGAGAGACCGAAAGTGATGAGGAATCCAAAATTGTAGAGTTGTCACCAGAGCAAGAGGTGAAGTAAATCTTCGAATGAAGACATCATTTCAGGTGACAGTTGTCTAAGAGGGGAATTTACGTCTCGTTGCATCTCTGGGACAGAAAGCGAAGGGGAATATCCTCGATGGGACAGAGTCGCACAAAATACAGTTACAGGGATTATAACCCTTCTCTTCACTATCCAAAATATAAAGCTGACCTCTCATCAGCTTGTAAAAATACAATTGTAATAGTTCCCTCTTCTATAGTAAGACTCTAATAAACTTAAGTCTAAAAGAGAAAAAATAATCACCTTATTCCTCACTTCCTCTCCACTGCACAACTAGCCTTATGAAGCCACTTCTCTTTGGGAGTCATGTGGTCACCCCGTTCTCAACATCATCACATACAATGCAGGGCCAGTAGAGCGAGAATATAGGGATTGCTTTCTTTAATTCTCCTAAATGATTAGTAGAGCCTTACTATAAATGAGGGGAGCTACCAAGCAAGGATTTTTACAAGCTTGCCCGAGTTCAGCTTTGAAATACTTTGGCTTCATATACTTTAATGTACTCATTAGCCATCAAGGAAACATAATTGCTGGCCACATAATTACATTGGCCATCAAGGAAAAATAATTGCTGGCCACATAATTAAATTTTTCATAACAAAGTATGTAATCAACATCTATACTGAAAGGAAGAACATTTTTAAAATACGGCATTAAACAGTCACATGTTTCATGTTAACTAATGCTGTTTAGCATTCTGTCCCTTCATATCCAATATGTCTCATGTGATGGATTGGTGGCTGTTCTTCTACATATCTAAGGTAAGTGGCTCTGGGTATAACTTGAAATACACCAACATGCCAATATTATATTAAGCACTCAACACCTCCATCTACCTGAATTCAAACCTATTGTCTAAGGAATTCTGCAGACCCTTTGACCAGGGTATATTTTCAGGCCCAATTGCTTGCCTATGTTATTTAAGCACATTTTATAACCTGGCACCTTACTTGATTAGCTTGTTAAGCTACAATTATAGGATAACCTGGCTGCCACCATTAACCAGCTGGATTGATGCATATTGCACTGTGCTTAGCAGTTCATTATTGAACCTTTGAGACTGAAATAACTGATGCTGCATCTATAAAAAAATGCATTATGACAACTACTAAATACTGCATAGGAGGAGAGCCAGGAGAAGTGAAAATACATACAATATTGTATATCCAATTTTATTTTGTTCCTAGCGTATAAACTTTACAGAAAGGATTCCAACATTATATTAAAACCTCACTAGTGCAAGGTCATCTATGACTTTTCCAGGAATACCTTGGACTTCCAGATCACACAGTCAATGGTTTCTGTGCAACCTATGTGCAGTTGATAATGAATTGTATTTTAAGTATATGTTGTTCAGAAGAAAGAATGTATAAAGAAATTAGAATGAAGAGGAAAAAAAAAGGTAACTTCCCTCTTATACATAGCGAAAAAAAGAATTTGCCCCATGTGATTGTATTCTTTTTAACACCCTATCTAAAACTGAATGCACCCCTTTCAAATGTAATTGCAGTAAATGCTATGTTTCTATTTCAGAAGGGCCTGGATGTATGGAGGGTCTTTTGTGATTAAATAGAAAATGAAATTCAGGAAAGAATTTAAAAGCAGAGAGCTTTAGCACGGCCAGAAATCAGGAAAAAGAACCTAGAATTAAATTCTCATCCAGGCAAATTTTAATTTATATATCTATATAAAACTATAAATGAATATTTCTCTAAAAGTTCTGTATGTAAAGTAACCATATTCATTTTTCAATATTGCACAGATATTACAAAGACAAGTCTTTCCGATGCACAATACAAAGTGTGTAGAACACAATGACCTCAGTGACCTATCCAAACAAAAGGAAATAAAAGGAAGATACATTCAAGAATGGCCTTGTAGCAGGCAAGAAAGAAAGTACATTTTTTAGACAGCTTTGCTATGGGCAGAACAAAATGATACAGATTGAGAAAGAACTGCTAACTACCGTGTTTTCAGCAATGCCATTCTACCTTGGTATCTATGGAGCCAACACGTATCATTATAGCCAGCAGGAGAGCTATGTTCGTACACTGATGCCACTTCAAAATGAGCATGTTTTTGGAAAAACCAACATCACTTTAGTCATGACACAAGTACTTCTACTGTTGTTTTACTCTGTATAAGCTTTTGTGTTCCTGTACAGTGCTGAAGCATTATTTCATGGGACTTGGGGAATTCAGCTTTCCCAGTATGCAGTGGCAATAATGTCACCTACACCTATAGGAAGAGCCCAGGAGCCACAGTCCACAATATGTTTGTTTTTAATTTTTTCTTCTAATACTTTGTGTTAGTGTTTTATTTGGGAAAGTAGCAAGAAGAAAGTTACAGCATTTATCAGATTTTTATTATCATCCAAGTAGATTCCCTTCAAAACATGCCCTAGTGACAGCAGGCAAGACAAAGGGGTTGATTTACTAACCTTATAAACACGCCACGAACAAGTATACACCTCTGTAGTGTGTTCCCTCCCAGCATGATCTATTGGTGGAATCTAGACACCTTTGTAGTGTGTACACACCCAGCAGGTGTGTTGGGCAAAGCCCTGCATGAATTGCAAGGTGATGTTGTTTAAATTAGCTCTATGTTGTGTTGCTTGCGTTGATGAATGCAGGAATGTAAATGCATGAGCTAACCATTTTTGTCTAAACTGTGAAGCAGCATTATATATGCATCATGTGCATGATTTTTCCATACATGGCATTAGTGGAAATATGCTTTTAGAGACTTACATGCCGCTATTAGAGCGGCGTGTAGCCTATGGCGCATGCTACATGGCGCGCACGTACGTAAATACATAAAAACGCGCTAATAACGGTGTGAAAATGTGACACGTTGCTCGTGTATGGTTGATAAATACGTTTTGCTGTGTAAAAATGCACACGCACCTGGTGCGTGTGTGTGTTTAGGTTAGTAAATCACTCCCAAAGTCTTTCCAAAAGGGACCCAGGCAGCTATCAAAATATAACAGGGGCCCTATCCCTTCTCTTTCACAATGTTTTATTTCTTTTTTTTATTATTGGTTATTATGCTTAAAAGCATGGGATTCTGGGAGTTTGTCATTTATCAGATTTCATGCTATTATTCTTTATATTTGTAAAAAAAACATTTTTTCACAAGACACAAGAATTCCAAAAGAATTAAAAAACATATGATTCGAGATCATAACATAGGAGATAGTAAAAATCCACAAAATATGGAGTAGGTCAATACACAGTAAAGCAAACGGCAAGTGTATCAAATTATTGACCAATATTAAGTAGAATGGCAGAACCTTACCAACCCTTCAAAATAAAAAGGAATACCTCACTCCACTCATCAGGCAGAAACTTCCATCTGGGGATATATAGTAGCTATCAGGTAGCAAATGAACAGGTGGGTAAGTATAAAAAGCCTGTCACAAAGGAATTCCCAGTCAAATTTTTAACTGCAAGACGAAAAAAGTACAGAAAAGAGAGAAAGAGAAAAAAATAATAATAATGATGATGATGATTACGAACAGAAGAAAATTAAAGCTCAACCCACGCAGGAGGAGGACGCCCACAGACACCCAAAAATACTGAACAGTGCGAATAGGCCAAGTTCACGGCATAGGAAGTTGGTACTCTGGAGACCAAAAGTCTATTTGCTATTATTCTTAATTCATTCAATCAGTAGAAAAAAAACAACTTATTAGCAATACTTTATCTATAATAAACTAAAATATACCTCCTAAAGTTTATAAAACATTTAGAATTGCTACACAGTTACTTTTGTAAGGTCATGTTATTAAAAACAGATTTACATTTAAATCTGAAGACACTGTCATTTGTTTACATTTTCCACATTAAAAAAACCCCCAAAAACTAATTTTAGGCATTTCTTACAATAAAAATGTTATTTCTCTCCCGTTCATTGAAGGACACAGGGAACAGATCGGAGATCCTGTACTGTAGGGTAATATCGCCACCTGTAGGAGAAGGACGCTAGGCACAAAACTAAAGACCAATTACAGCCTAGGGGCGGCCCCTGCCGGTGGCCAATACCCCCCACCCGCTGACAAGTCTCCAGTTTTTTGCCTAGCGTCAGGAGTAAGGAGCTAAGAAATTTTTTCGGGTATTCTTACCTGCTTCTTCCTGATCTTTTTCAGTGGAATCTTCTAGCAAGTGTTGTCCGGGCGACAGGCTGGATGTCTCGGATCCTTGGAGTCTCCACGGGACGACCGACGATCGCATGCAGGCCCGCTCCGGTGGGTCGGCTGCGACGATCCCGCTCTGGCGGGGTGGCCTATGGGTTCGTCCCAGGGGTTTGCATATGACTGGGGGTCTCGGCCGCCCAGTCACAGTACTCCCCACAGGCTTCTGGCGCCGCGGCTGCGATCGGGGGCGCCAGTCTTCCGCAGTACCTTCTTCTCGGAGGCCGCGGCCGCCATGTTTGTTGTGGGCGCGTGTGCCCTCTTCGTGACGTCACTTCTGGGGCGCAACTTCCCGGTCCCCGTAATAGCGCGTCACCCGGCCGCCTCGTTCTTTCACGTTACGCAGATGTGGTTCGGTTAGTGGCGGACGTCCCCTGGCGCCTACCGCTCCGTCCAGATCTTCTATCTCAGGGTCCGGTGTTCCATCCATCTTTACTGATGTTGGCTTTGACAGCGTTGCTGTTGAGAGCCAGGTGTTGAGGGATCGTGGTCTCTCGGATGCGGTTATCTCTACGATGTTGCGGGCTCGCAAGCCTGTGTCCCGACGGATTTACCATCGAACTTGGAAGGCTGGTGTGAGTCATGGGGGTTTTGGCCACCGGCAGGGGCCGCCCCTAGGCTGTAATAGGTCTTTAGTTTTGTGCCTAGCGTCCTTCTCCTGCAGGTGGCGATATTACCCTACAGTACAGGATCTCCGATCTGTTCCCTGTGTCCTTCAATGAACGGAGAGAAAAGGATTTTACGGTGAGTACCAAAATCCTATTTTTTTTGTTTCCTGTTTTACTCTCTCTTATATTTCCATGCTATATGGATAAATGACAACCAATCAGCTCCTATCTTTCATTTGCAAAGCTAAACTGAACAAACGGAAACTAGAAGCTGATTGGTTACTATGAGCAATTGCTCCAGATTCTGTCTGCTCGTTTTGATAAATTCCACCCATAAAGTTAAATTCAAAAAGCTTTACACGAGGAAAAGGATCTTTATTTTTAGCCATGTGGATGTCATGTTTAAATCTCATTGGACTCAGCTGAAAATAACTGTCTCTTTTTTTGGAAAATAAGGATCAACCTATAGTAATATAAACAGTACAAATACATATGTGAATCTGTTAAATCCTTAAACACTTCCGGGCCGCAATACGTCTGTACACGGCGGCCCGCAGAAGTGGTTAAAGCAGCCTTGCTCTTGGTGTCATTTTTAACAGCCAGCGATGGCTGTTAATGTACAAGTGATCCGGCGTCTATACAACAGCTGGATCATTTGTACTGTCGGGACTCCTGATCTGCCAGCTTGTTATGCATTAGTGATTTTAAAAGTACCAACGGCAACCAACTTGCCAATCAGAAATATTGCATTTTTCTAGAAAGCAAGGTCAGCAGGGACAGCCACTGTATTTCCAGTATCAATTTTCTTGAATTTGTTTACTAAATAAACCCTCTATTATGAGTGCAAAGATAACTGGGTTCCTGGATTAGTATTTGTATTTGTTACCATTAAGCCAAGATGGTTTCAATCCAGTTGGAAGACATATACCCAGAATATGAAACATGATAGGCACAGATCCCTGGAAGTTGGAGGTGGCAGAATAAAGTATCTAAAAATAACAGCACAGGTGCTTACTGTTTACACCGAGGTCACTGGAAATATCTGCCATGCTAGTACATAGTTATTCATATGCAATATGTGCCTCATATATATATATATATGATACAGACAGCGCTGCCATTGCCACTGCTGTCTATCTGCTAGTTTTCACTGCCAGTTTTTTTCATGGGGTTTTCCAATTCACCTGTAGGTCTGTCTAGTTCTCACACCATTGCTTATATACTTACAGCTCTGGTGCCCAACATACAGCCTGCCGCTTTTACTGTGCATCCTGCCACTTTACAGAGTGGCAGCTCCTGAGACACGATCTGTGTACCTGAACCTGGCACTGAAATGAATTCAGCACTGTAAAAGGCAGTACACAGGCATCCCAACCTGAAAAAAGTAATTTCAGGGATGAGCCCTCTGCTCCCCCCGAGGAGCACCCCTCTGAAATGATAGCAGATAGCAAAGAAGCTAATGCTTTCCGTGCTATCTGCTGGTTTTGGCCCAGTCAGAGTAAAAAAGAGTAAACACCGGCCCAGTCAGAGTAAAAAAAATAAAAATCCAGCATACGAATGAATAGCTAGATTGCTATTGGCTATTTCAATTTGCAATAGCAAGCTGCCTATTGCGCCTGCCCTCTGCTGCTGTCAATCAGCAAAGAGAGTACCCGATGGAGAACTTCAGGTCCACCTCTGCTGATTGACAGCAGCAGTGGGCGGGTGCAATAGCTAGTCTGCTATTGGCTATTGCAAATTCAAATAGCCAATAGCATTCTAGCTATTTCTATGCTGGATTATTTTTATTTTTAAAACCCAAACCAGACAGCAGTGAAAGGTTTACTCTGCTAGATTGAGCAGATCCCGGGTGGCCGGGAGCCGCTATCTGATAGCGGGAGACTCCCGGAACGTCCGGGAGAGTTGGGATGTCCGCAGTATAGTAATATGCCGACAGTAAAAGTATAGTCCTAGTCCGACGTCATCAGGGGGGTGGTTAACAGCTTGCCCTGCACTACAGCTGTTAACAGCACTGACTATTGACTACTGACTATTAATGTAGAGGGAGTTTAAAGCACTGACACTGCCCATCAATGCAGAGAGCAGGTTAAGCAGGGTTAACCATTTTGCCACTGACCACCAATGAGCGAGGTTTAAATCAACGCTGCCACTGACCGTCAATGTAGGGGGTTAGTCATATTGCCACTGAGCACCAGTAAAGGAGGTTTAAATTAGCACTGCCAATGACCACCAATGTGGGAGTTATTACTGCAGTCACTGATACTAATGCTGGGGTTTATTATTGCAGTCACCGACACCAATGATGAGGGTTATTATTGTGGCCACTGACATGAATGCAGGAGTTATTGTGGTTGGTGGCACCAACCCTGGGTGTTTTCTATTGCAGTTACTGGCACCAATACAGTGGGTTATTATTGTGGTGACTGACACTAATTCTGAGGGTTTTTGTTGTTGGTAATGTTGAGGTTTAGCACATTGGTTTTGAATTGGCTGCCTAGCTTGACACAATATACTTCAGCACACAAAAGAAACGGGGGTGTTGCAGCCATTTTTTTTTTTAATATTGCATGGAGTGGAGAAAGGTTAGAGCCCCTTTCACGTTTCTACTGCTATCTGGAGTTCCTTTATATTTACCCTCACTTACTGTCCAAGTGACAACAGTTTCACCTGCCAGTAGCGATTCAAACTCATCAGAAAATCCACAAATTGTGTACTAATGACAAGTGCAAATCCACTATAACCTTGGCAAACAGCTGATACCCAGAAGTCTCAAAAGACAGCCACGCTCTTGAGATAGTGTTGCCTAAAACTAGGTATGAAGCTGCCCTCCTAAAATATAATTCCCCTTCTATTTTCTATTTACATCTCCTCCCTTGGTCAGTTGATAACCTTGCATGGCTTCCAATACCATCTCTATGCTGATGACAAACAAAAATATCTCTATACTCCACAGCTCACCCCTAAGTGTCCTTGTGCATCAGTAATTTACTAACTGACATATCAGTATGGATGTCACACCACAAACTCAATCTTTAAAAAAACTGAACCCATGATTATTTGCTCCACCCCATGCCCCCTCCCCCAACTTTAGCATTTAGATCAATAGCACAACTATTCTCCCCTCCCCCATTGCAGGGTTCTAGGTGAAGTCCTAGAGCTCCAATCACTGTCCAAATCTTGCCGCCTATACCTCTGTAAAATGTCCAGAATTCATCCCATCTTAACACATGACAATACAAAATTACTAATTCAATCATTTGTTATCTCTTGTCTCGACTATTGCAAGTACTGAAAAATAACTGTTGATGTACCCAAAAAATAGTGTGGTCCTACCTTCTATTTTGACATGACAACACAGCCCTGAATTCCTAAGCATGTGGTGTCAGCCCTGTCTACGTAATTTCTGATGAATTACAAAAAACACAGATCTCTCCTCGTTTTAGTTGTCTACAAGACCAGGTAGCTAGCTCAGACCCACACCTTGCTAAAGTAATGGCAACAAGAAAGACAACTTTGTGCATGAGAGAGGTAAGATACCCTGAAGTCCCTGTCGGTGGTACAGGTAGGGCTATATGAGAGAGACACCGTGTACAAAGGCCTTAGCCAATAACGAGAAGCAAGCCATCTTTGGGACAGGAGAACGTCCAAAATTTACACTTTAAGTACTGAGGCTCAAATGCTGATTAAGGCCAAATTGCACAGAAGACAAAATTCTTCCCATAGAATATTTCCTGGGATTAGACTTTTTTGCCTGGCACCAAGCGTAACCACGTTCCAAGTTATACCTTGCAGGAGGTGGGACCTGGGCTTCAACAGCCAAGCCATCAAAGCTACAACTGTGAATCAGGATGGTACACAGGTACTTACACCAGTGTTGGCACACAAAATCCACAGGGTGTCTGCCAGGAGTCTGATGAGGTTTGAGTACTACATCCCTCTGTGTGAGTTCAGTGCTATGAGAATCACTAGCATGACCTCCATCTTGATCCTGAGAAAAAGACAAAGAAGGAGTTTCAAAAAAGGAAGG
The DNA here is from genome assembly GCF_000935625.1 of Nanorana parkeri. Lineage (NCBI taxonomy): Eukaryota > Metazoa > Chordata > Amphibia > Anura > Dicroglossidae > Nanorana > Nanorana parkeri. The sequence continues at coordinate 524,077 of NW_017307451.1, read as the reverse complement.
TTGTAGATCACGTTGTACTGATCCCATGGAGCCAACAGAGATCATTTACTGCTACAACCTGAGGATCTCTGCATCTGCAGGCAAACTTGCTTAGTTTGTTGCTGAATCTGGAGGTCAGGAGATCCCTCTCCAGTATCCACAGCCTCTAACAGAGGGCTTCAAACATTTTCAGGTGAGGAAACCATTCTCCCTGGTCCAGGAGTTGCAGACTAAGGTAGTCTGCTTGCCAACTGTCCACTTCCGAAATGTGAACCTGAGGGCAATACTGGAGAGTGAAGTTCTGTCTAAGATAATTTGTTCTGCTTTTTATGGTTTCTCCCTGATGTCTGATATCAAATGTTTCTGCTGTGACATTGTCTGATAGAATCCTAATCAGATGGCCCAGTATTCGAGAAATCCAGCATTGAAATGACAACCATATTGTTTGAAGCTGCATTATGTTGATAGGAAGATAAGCTTCTTACGTTGACCACGTCCCATGCATCAATAGAACTCCTTTCCAGCCTGTCAGGCTGGCATTCGTCGTGAGACTCTTCCATAATGTCAGAAGGAAGGATTTCCCTGACTCTAGGGCTGGATTCCTGAGCCACCAGAGTGGAGATTACCTGGTCTAAAATCTGCTACTATTATTAGCCATACTGGCCTGGACCCTTTGAGATCCATTAGTAGTGGATCTTCTGGAAATCCTAGCTGGGATTCTCAGGGGAGAACGGTAAACCCCGACAGGTACTCTGAGTGGGGGGGGGGGGGGGGGTGCCCCGGGTGCCGCTTTAAGAGGGGTGCCACTGGGTCTGTGAATGAAGAACTAGGGAGAGCAACTCTGAGCCTTTCCCCCTGGTGACAGAATGTCTTGCTTCCCCACTGCGTAGAGGTATGCTTATGGTCCCTGCATTCTTAGTCAGTTATCATAGTAGTGATTTTGTTCATAAAAGCTAGCTTAGTTGTAGAAAACCTCTCCGTAGATAAGGCAGTGGAGAGAGCCACACCTGAAGGAGCTAAAAGAGACTTTGAAAAGAGTGTGGATTCAAACGGGAAAAGGATACAGGCTACAAGCTGCTCCAGAGCTGTAGGTGGATTGAGAGCTGGAGAGGCCCGTGGGACTATTACCTTGGAATCCAGCATGTTGTTTGCAACTGAGGCAACATATATAAACACATCATGAAGAAACCTTGGGGATTAACAAACCAGCTGCTGATAGCAGGATAGGTATATGATAACCGAAGGTGACTGAGTCACTGTAGGCAGCAGGACAAACTGAGGCAATAACCGTGTGTCCCTTGCAGTTGGAGCAAAGGTGAGAAGCAAGATGAGGATTCTGTCAGGGCAAAAGCTAAAGAAAGGGCTTAGCATGCCCTAGTGCTCTAATCTCTGAAACCCTGTATGCAGAGGTAATAGCAACCAGAAAAGCTGCTTTCAGTATGAGATTTCAAATACTGCAGGATTCCAGAGGCTCGAACAGTGGGTTGCTTAGTCAAGCACCAGTATCAGATTCCATTGAAATAGCAAGGTTTTCTTAACAGCTCTTAAGAACTGTGTCACCAATCTGTTGCTGCCCACAATGTGTTTATGAAGTTTGTTATAATAATCCTGTATGATAATAATAATGGAGACCTGGACCAAAATAGAGATAAATACATTTGTATTGCCTGAGATGCATTAACCTTGTTAATTGCTCCCTACCTTCCCTGTTCAGGCTGTTTCCTTTAGGGGTGACTGCTCCATAATAGATAGGTACTCTTTTTGTATGTGTGGAACCACAGTGCATACTACCAGACTGCAAACCTTTCTGAGCTTAGCAAGATCTGTGCAGCATTCCACATTAGGTTGGGACAGGTGTATTAGAGGGTCCAAATTATACTTCACATGTGAGAGCGTCTGCACACCTGTCAAACCTCCAATCTGGAATGCACAGTGTGCGCGCAATGCCAATCCCAAGAAAAGAGCACATGTCGGCTGGAGCTCCCATGCCCTCCACGCTTTTGCTGCGGACCCAAGAACGGCCAGAAAACAACCTGACCACAGAAGACCAAGGAACTAGCTTCTGGCAGGAAATGGCTGGCACTGCAGATGGCAGAGAGGTAGAGAAAGACAAGTCCTGTACAGGACACAGAGGCAGATATGCCACAAGGTAGAAAGAAAGCAGATAATGTACAGAGAGAAGCAGTAAGTGGCAGATAAATTCACCAGCATTCATTGTATCTAATTGTAAGGACCCCTGATGGCTTAATGCTGGAGAATTGTGTACTGTAAAACGCGTTTTACCTCATTTTACCGCATCAAATATTCATTTAAATCACGTACTTCTGGGTAGAGACTTATATTTACTTATAGGAAACAATAGATCATCACTTGACTTTTTTTTCCCCTTAGATACTTTAAGACAAAGGGACACAAGGACAATGTTATCCTTTCACATGGAAATGATGAAGTAAGGGAATATTTCAGAGAAAGTGAATGGTTATAGAGTTACTCATCAATTAATCACAATGTGCAATTACTCTAACCATGGGGAAGGGACAAAGATTTTGAAATAAGCTATTTCAGAACTGAAAGTCACTAAGACAGCATGTTGCTTACCATATAATCACTAGTTGGACGAAAAGCATTTGCTCCGCACGCATAAAGTGTAGAATTACTGAGCTCAGGAAGTAAGAGGATGTAATTTCTTTATTCAGCCTACACAGTGCAAAAAGCAATAAGCTTTTCTATAATTTGCATCAAAACCACATACGGTAAATATTCTTGATATACATTGTCACTTTTTTCCAGTCTAAAAAGAATCTATATCCAACAGAGAAAATGTAATGTGCCTTAGCAAATCACCTCATGCTTACTGAATGTAAAAGTCACCCTTTTCTCCATTAGAAAAATATTAAATGCTCTACATTGGAGTCTTATAGACCTTCTTTGCCCCAAACGTCTCCCCAATAACAATTATTTAACATACAGAAAATGCAGCTCAATAAACAGATGTCCCCTGCACACCATACAGCAATCAGGACCGATGCTTGAAACAGCAGTGGTGCTTGCAGTGATGTCCACGGATGGCGCAGTGCAAATCCAGAAATGATAGCAATGAAGATCACCAGCACCCACAGGGTGGAATAAATCCAAAAGTTCTTTTTATTGTAGAGCAACATCACATGTATAATATAGCCAATGTTTCGGAACTGGGCAGGGTCCCTTCATCAGGGCAAACATAGTGACAAATGAGTGAATATAGAGAACTCATATATATATATTCACTCATTTGTCACTATGTTTGCCCTGATGAAGGGAACCTGCGCGGTCATGAAACGTTGGCTATATTATACATGTGACATTGTTCGACAATAAAAATAACTTTTGGATTTATTCCATCTTGCGAGAGCTGGTGATCTTCATTGCTATAATTTACAGAAAATACAAAGTAGAAAACATTTTAAAGCTGGGAATAACTGTGAGCTGTCACAAGAGGTGGAGGGGCTCAGCAGCTCCAAGGCCCATCAAAATATGACCATGCAAAAATAAACCATTTCTAGGAGCAGCAACAAAACAAGTTCGATGTCCAAATGTGATGGTGCAGTCCTTTTGTTCTGAAGCTATGCTGCCCTGTCTTTGCATCCCCACTTACTTGTTAGGCAGAGTTTTCTTCAGGAAACATGCTCATGTGCCCACTGAATCCAACGTTGTCCTGCTGCCATAGACCCTGTCCTGCTCCGCCATCTTCCTTTCCTACATCATTGGCAGGTGGCTATTTCTTCCAGATTACCCGAGATAGCTAGGCACATCCAGCTGTGTTTGTCCTTGCTCCTGCAGCCTCCTGTATATGTGATGGGGATATCCCAGGTGGCTGCATGAGCAGGAGCAGGACATGTCATTCTCGCGTAAGTGTGAATGGAGATAGGCGGGTGGGCTGGAGTAAAAAAAAAAAAGGATTTTTTTTTAATATTGCAGAGGGGGACATTGCTTTAGGGAGCAGAACCTTAACGTTATCTGTGAGAAAAGAATTAAATCTCTAATAAGTTCCAGTGCCTCCACTCAATTGGGTGTTGTGGACAACAAGCACAGTCCCAGCTCAAAAATGTGTCAGTTATAACAGACAATAATCCACACAAGTCCATATATTGAATAGTAGGAACAAGTAACATCCAGTGAACTATCATACTTTATAGGGCGGAATTGAAGGAAGTATTATGAAATCTTTCTAGTGGTATGGTCCCTTTAAGACAACTTGCACCTAATTTATGAAAGCCTTGCAACAGTTTTGGTTGCAGTTTCAACATATGTGACAGTTTGAAGTATTTTTTATCACTGCTGCTTTATGAACCTGTGGCTGAGCTGGAGTGCAGAGAGGCATTGGTGCTGAGAGTGGGGCATATATGTGCTGGGAAGCTGTCATGAATGTGACAACAAGAGCTTAGGGAACTCTCGGAGTTCCCTATCAGGCTCCACCCACCCACAGCAAAAATCCTTGGCCTCAGTGCCTGTCTGTTTGTCCATATGCTCTCCTAGAGGGCTTACCCAGTAACCTTCCTTTAAGGAGGTTGGGCTACCTCCTGGCGAACCTGCACCCAATTTATCCTTTGCTATAAATATGCTCCAAGATGGAGGCTCTCGTAGATTAGAGTTAGGACTGCGCTATACAGAGGTGCCATGACGAGGCAGTGTGGCTTCCACATATTTTGCAAAAGTTGTGCAACTAAAACCTCTATTTTTAACCTTCGTAGTTAGACAGTGTATTTTTTTGCATGCTGGCTGGTGAGTGTACTGGGAAATGTCGGTTTTTTTACTGTGTAACGCCCTTCCATGTGAACCTTGCTTTAAAGCTAGTTATTTATTGATGAGTGCGTTTGTTATTCGTTTCACGTGTTGTATTTGGTGTGGAGACACACAGGGTGCTTCAGCTGCCATTGTGATGTGCGGGGCTCCTGGTGTGTCCCTATGCTTTTAAGGAGGCTGGGCTACCGCCTGGCGAACCTGCACCCAATTCATCCTTTGCTATAAATATGCTCCAAGATGGAGGCTCTCATAGTAGAGTTAGGACTGCGATATACAGAGGGGCTTTGATGAGGCAGTGCGGCTTCCACATATTTTGCAAAAGTTGTGCAACTAAAACCTCTGTTTTTAATCTAAGTAGTTAGTGTACTTTTTTTGCGGGCTGGTGAGTGTGCTGGGATATGTCTGTTTTTGTACTGTGTAAAGCCCTTCCATGTGCACCTTGTTTTAAAGCTAGTTATGAATTGATGAGTGCATTTGCCATTTGTTTCACTCCTCCGATAGGCAGGTCACACTTGATGAACACATCACCAAGTGCAGAGTGCACAGCAGCCATTATTGAAAATGGCAACGCAAACACACTGCATCCGAAGTCAGTAGATTACACATAAAATATGTAAATACATCAGTACACAGTGAATTTAAATATGTATCCATAAAATAACTGAGCCTAAAAATAATGTTTACATATTTTTTTCAAACAGCAAACATATGTACCCTGCTATAAATTAAAGTTTACACCTTGGCTTTTATGCTACTCATCGCTAGAAGCATTCCACTTTGGGCTTCACTATGCTGGAATAAATAAAATAAATGGAGAATTTAGCCGTTCATGGTAGGTACAGATTTTTGTGGGTTTAAGAAAGTGCAGCCCACAAAGTGTGCCATGGTGCCACAGTGATTGGTGCACATACTGTATGATGGGTGCACCCAAAGGCCCAGTTTATTGTGACACACCTTTTCACATAATCTGATATCATCCTTCTGTGTGCCTCTCAGCATTCACTGACAATACATCTCAGGGCCAGGGAATTTGGAGCTTGAACACTTCCCTCTGCCAGACGCTGTTAATATAGTTCTGAACAGGAAGCAGGTAGCTATATAATGCCAAGCATGTGTCACTAACTGCAGATCCTGCTCTGGTGTCCAAATTCTGAAAATGCCACTGTGCCTCCCTTCCCCAGCCCAGTCCTTCCCTGAACCTTCCAATAGATTACTCTGCCAAGTGTTACATCTTCAAGGTAATTCACTCCTATAAGTATTCCAAACTAAGTCTTCTCACTTCTCCAAAAATAACTTCTATTTGCTGTATATTGACAGTTGCCAAGTATAAAAACCGTTTTTGCCACAAAACCCACTAAAACATTTGGAAAAAAAAAAAGTTACTATTTAAAAAACTCCAGGTCCTAACATTGCTCCTTTTAGCATTTTATTCATGCAAACAGGAGTATCATTTTGATGATTAGTAGTTCCACAGTGCCTAAAACTACAGTGGCCAATGAGGGTTTGTTAAAAAAAAAAAAAATCTACTGCTTGTTAAGAATATGGAAATACTTGAATATCCATTGCCTGGCCACAGGCTTACTTTAAGCTTTCCCGATAGAAATCCAAGAAGCTCTTTTGTGGATATACAGTAGATTTGGTGTGTGGGATTCTTTGTCTTGTTTCCAAATTTGGAGTTCCAATGTGATTTCCTGTATTGTAGCTGAACCCTGTCAGTACATCTGTTCCTAAATATACAGTATATTAAAACATAGATTTGTTTTAATACAGAGATTTATACTAGTAATATACTAGTACATTTTATTATTTATGGCCTTCTCTGCCCTGTTTCTTTGTGATTGGAAGTTTATTATGCTTTCTACTCTCCAAATCTGTACTCACACCGTATCAAAAACTTTTTCTATCTCTGTAATTGCCAGCTTCTCTGCATGCTAAAGGGTAGCTCAAAATAGAAACCTATATTGAGAAGAAGTGCAGTAGATTTTTTTTTGCTGCAAAATAGATAAATGGGGTAGGTTGGAGAACTTACTGGTGAAGCAGATTTTAGGGCATTTCCTATATAAAGAAATAAGGGATAATTACAGGAGTAATTATAATAGTCATGCATAATTTGAGTTGATTAGCTGTAATGTAATGTATTTATGGTTAATAGTTATATTAAAATAGGATAAAAGTTACAAACATGGACTCACCTTACTGTTAATCCAGGCATAGAATTGCATTAAATGTACTTACCTCTGCATGGTGAAATTAGATTTTTATACTGTGGCGGTTTGAGCTCTTCAGATTTGATGTCCATCTCTTTGGCCAATAGTATCATGAAAGTTAAAAAATATTAGGGGATGCCTTCTACTGCTTAGTGTGTGAAAGCTTATGTCTAAAAGAGAAACTAGAATTCTTTTGGGTCAGTTATATTTATCACTGGTGGGTCTACAGCCATAGGAGCCCACATGGCTGCTTTGGGGCCTGATGGGTGCGTGGGTGGCAAAACTTTGCATAGACCTCCTTGCCTGCCCATCCATCTGTACAGTGGGTAGTTCCTGAGTGGATTGAGTACACATAGTTCCAGTGCTGACAACATTTGGCAGAGCAAAGGCATTCTTTCTTCCTCTGACCTCCAATGTATGGGGCAATCTTCTTTCCACTGACTGCCAATGTAAGGGGGCAATCTTCCTGCCACTGTCCACCAATGTAAGGGGACATTTATTTTTTCACCACTAATTTTGCGAGCAGTCTTTCTACCACTGACTAGCCACCAATGTAAGCTGCTCTACACACTGACTGCCAATGTCATAGGCCACTTCTCCACTTACCACCATTATAAAAAGGTGCCCATACACCTATCGATTTTCATTCAGAAAATGTCCACGAATGGTCTTTCGAGCAATAATCGATCAGTTGATGGGAACCCAACGATTTTAATTACTGTAATCCTGGCCGAATTTCCTTGATCAGTCAGGCTTGAAAACTTTTTCTAATCGTGCAAAAATCGATGGATTAGTGCAGTTTTCGTACGAAAAAATAAAAAAAAAATCGCAGCAAGAACACTGCACATGCGCAAATGAAAATCCGTTCTGTCGATCGACGAAATTCAGTAAGTTAGTATTGCTAACGAACGATTATCAAAATCTTTGCTGGATGGGCTATTTCAGCTAGAATCGAAAGAGGGTTCTTGGCAGCAAAGAAAATTTCCAATCTAGAAACCTATAGGTGTATGGCCAGCTTAAGGACTACTGCAATGTTATATAATGGGGCATTTATATGGACCACCAATAAAAATGGGCTTTTATAATGGACTGAGAGGGCCTATCAACATTTTTCGATGGGGTCCCGTAATGTAAAGTTACTCCTGTGTTGAAAAGCGTTCATCTAGATGGCCTTGTGGCAGATTTCATATTTTGTTGTTTCTTCAGGAGAGGAGTGTGCAAAAATTTTGATGGTCTCTTCTGAAGAAGGTCAAGGTCAGAAAAGCATGTCTAATCCATTTGTTACCAATTTACCTGTCTATATCAAAGCAATTCACTGGCACTGTGCTCAAGAGTGATTTAAACAAGAACATTTGAAATAAAATTATGTTTTATTAATATACCTACATTGATTTTTCTTTCTATTAAATACATCTTTTATTTGCAATTTGTCATAGCTTTCGTAGCTAAGCCAAACTATCCTCACATGACCGCTGACATTTGCTCGGAGATCTTGAATGTGAATGTCAGCAAATGCTAAAAAATGTTAGATGCATACATCATGCAAATAAAGATAAAAGCTTTGGTCTTCTGTACAATTATCTGGAGATGCATTTACTGTAATGACCAAAATGAGCTTCTTAAAGAAGTCCAGACTAGGGTGCGAAGATTCCGTTGCAAAAGGCCAAATGCGACATTACAAAACATGAAAAAATGCATAAATTATGTGTTTTTTTTTAGTCATCTGCCTAAAAGTATGGAAATTATATATTGGACATTTATGTGATATGTCTGTCAAGTGCTGCAATTAAAGCTCCTTTGAGCGACTTTGACTGAATGTTGGTGTCACTCACCATGGCTTTAGAGTACATTACAAAACCCTTAGCTACAGGAAGTTTAGCAGGGAGGAATACCATCAATTTATATAATTTAACATACAACCAATCCAATCATGAAATAGGTAAAAAACTGGCAATCACAAAGGAGACCCGTCCATCCCAGTACTTTCTTTGCAAAAAAAGGCATAACAGCAGCAAACAAACGAATGCTTACATGTTAGTAGTAGCCACCCAACCCAATCATTAAATAATTGAGGAAGTCAACCTATTTGCAACAGGGGTCTACATTGCATCCCCTACTGGTACATTTGGCTGATTTTGTCCACAAACATTAAAGCAAAATGTTGATCTGAAAATGAGTGTCTTTGTATGTAGTATGTGTTTAATTGTAAAGGAGTTTTGTGATACAAGCAATGATGCTTAAAGGGACCCTGTCACCAACTTAACAAATTGCAGGTATTGTACATGCTTATGAGCAGTGTTTTACTTTCCATAAAATGTTTGATTCACTTGCAATGTAACCTTGAACTTGATGGAACATTTGACTAATCAGTTCCCTTTTAATGTGGCTTCAAGGGCAAAAAAAAAATAAATGCACAAATCCTGAGTCCTCCCTACTTGACTATGCTGACCTACAGTTAGAGTATAAAGGTAAATGACTGAACTTAGAGGATCCCTCCACTAACTAATTTTGAAGTCTATTGTTACTTTACTTGGGTTTATCTCCTTTCTGGAGGAGATTTAGACTCTTGGTTTATTATGCAACTTTTGTTGGTTCATATTTCACTTTGGTTTTTCATTACAGCTGCTGCTTTTTTGAACATATTATGTACAGTATGCATATGTTACCCGTTTTTGTGTTAAATTAATTACATTCTTGTTAATGAAAAATGCACAAATCCTTTAAATTACATGTTTAGGTGATGGCTTATTAAAGCTGTACGTGGACTCTATGATGGTCTTATTAAAGCTCAATGTGGTATTATGGAACAACACAATTTTGAAAGACGGCCTCAGCGACGGTGTACATTGGCAGCATATTTAATGCTGTGGATTTTTCTTTTTAATCTGTATTTCTGTATTTGATGTGCTTGATTGGTTGGCTGCTTTGTGTGCGACCTTACTATTGATTTGTCTTTTAGGACCTGCTCATAACCTACTACTTACTTGCACAACAGAACCTATGCTTCTCATTTTAGACCTATGTTCCATTGTTATTTTTTTTGTCGGGGATTGCCTTGCTTTTATTTTAACTATAGTGATGGGGGGCGGGGGTGAATGTGTGGTGATTTTGTTGCACATTATTTGCCGCCGCACAGCCATGCAGCAACATGCTGTGTACAATAGACAGCACACACGAGCAGTGCCTCTGCCTTTAGTCTTGCCTGCAATTTTTTTTTTCAGGGGTGTAAAAACTTGTTTTTTTTTTACTATGGCTATAATGGGGTAAAGTGAATATAGACAATGTGAAGTGGTTTTGCTGCACACTGTTTTTGCACAGCAGTGCAGAAGCATGCTGTATAGAAAGAGCAAATCTGATAACAGTTTAGTGAATTCTGCAAATTTGGCAGCCCCAACCTTAAACACAAACCATATATAAAAAATAAATAGAAAAAAGAGGCTTTCATATCGATGGGGTAACAGAAAGAAAGAAATGCTCCTTCTTAAAATAAAAAATAAAAAAAAGACCACAATACAAAAGATCCTCCAAAAAGCTGAAAGGGGCAACAGCTAGCAACCAATGATACCTGTCAAAGCAACAGCAGTCCTAACAAGGGGTTTTGTAAATAAATCTGTGCTAAAAGGGGAGCCCAAAAAGTCAATGACAATTCCCAACACCAGATCAGCATTGTTTAGCACAGATTTACCCAAGTCCTCCCTATACAGATTGTAAGCTTTCCCTATCCTCTTCCTAAACGTACCAACATGCATGAAAATATGGCTACTGTGAGTCTCTCCTTTTTATAGTGAGAAGGCTTGCGTATCCAATAACCCACATTTTACCCTGCTGACCATAGTTCAAAGACCATGCAGTGCATTATGGCTTTACAAGGTTTAGACTCAGTGAAATTGCACATACAACTGCATGAGCATGTGGATCTGAATCTGTCCAGAACAAAACATGGTTGACACGAGTCTGAACCTCATCCCTAGCTTGTACTATAAACAGTCATATGACTTGATGGTTCAGTTCAAAGTCTTGCTGGTTAGGGTAGCAATGAACAGCCAATGTGCTATGAGGGATGTGAACTCTCCCTTCTCCAGGACTTAAGCAAGGTCTTGTGGTAAGCTTTTCACTGCTCACATAGTAAAGGATGACATGCAGATATGGAGAGCTGAGTGAACAGCATCCTCTGCTTGCAACCCTGAAGGTGATGACTACATACCCAAAAACACATGTTGGCTGTACATTGCTATCTTAACCAATAAAAACTTTGTACTAGGTGCTCTTCACCACACAACCATAGATTCATTGTCTGACGAACGACATGTTTTTCATGCAGCCTAGGACCCAAATATGGTTCTCACATACTAATCTCTCCACGTGCGTTTATCCCAAACAAGAAAAATTACTTATTAGTTTTATATTAACCATTACTTGTCCAGCACTACCACTAATATGTGAATATAACATAAGACTTACACAGATTATTCCGCCAGCTCTGTCATGTTGGGCTAAAACGAGGAGGCATGCATGATTAGAAAAGACCTTGGACATGGTCAGAAAAAAAATATACTAAATAATACTAAAACTTTCAGCAGTGTTAGAAAAAGTATAGCATCTACCTTCCCTTGCTGTCTTTTATTGCAGCATTAAGTGTGCTATTGAATTAAACACACTAAAAATGGACAAACTTTATTAGAAGGTACCAAAATAAGTTGTTGTGGATTAAAGAAAACAATAAATACAGAATGAATGGAAAAAAAAATCACAAAATTGCCGCAGTCAGTACCCGTTTGAGACTACTTAATGAAACCATTTATTTTCTGCATGGCTTTAATTTGCCTTATTGCTTGTCATGCTGGTTTTGGTCTCTAATAAAAATTTTAAATTACTTATGAGTTGTAAGTTGCACTTTCCAGCATATACATTCTTACTCTGTTTTTCTCCTGCTGGAATCTTAAATTAAATAATTTAATTCAAGATTTAGTTATTAAAACAGGACCAAGTTGTGTGAGGTTGGTCATTGATATGCAGGTTACGAAAGTAGGTGCAAGAGCTGCCAGTTTTCATAATGCTTGTAGACTATTTTAATTTATTACACTTTACTCTTGAATGTATCAAGCTGTAGTACCAAGTAGATATAAACCTTGTTGCATCTCAGTGCTACTGATCTCCTGGACTCTCTTTGCAGCAATGTTCTGTTTACATACATGCATTCCAGCACTTTGAGGGCATCTTTCCTACTTGGTGACAACTGTGGACCATACCCATGTAATGTATGCTGAAATGGCCAATTTTAGTCTCCATTGGAAGCCTGTGTGACAGGAACAAAGTTGGGAAACAGGCAAAAGGCATTGTCTCCCTGTTACAGGAAGTCCCTGAACAAGGGCCTTCATGGCAGCATTACAAGGCATTATTTTAATGAAAGCTACACATTTAAACATACTGAAACTTTAAAAATTATCTTAAAACTCATATGAAGTCTTAGAGACTGGGTTTAGATATTCTCAGTATGCTAATTAGTGCAAAATGCATGACTAAGAGTAATTAGTTATAATTTAACTGGAAATGATGTGTAATGTTTAAAGTGTTTCACTTGCTAAATCTACATATGATAATACTGGTTAAAAGCCACTATAGCATAGCTTACGCAGATGAGTCAGGCCCTTTATGTGTAAAGTGTAACTCCTAGTTATGTGAAATGAGAAAAACTGCTTATAGTGCTAGATTAAAGTTTTGCTCTTGCCACACACCTAGTCATACTCCCTAAACATAATTTGCTCATGACATTGTAATTATCTGAGATTATCTGATATATATGTAGTTTGGTTCATGTGGTTTTCCCCTAAACAATCTATCATTGCTTGCCATCTGTACAGAGGTACTGTAGGGTGTGCCCTAGTGATAGAACAGAGCAGCCAATGGGATTGGCTGCTCCAGCCAATCACTGTTGAACGATAGCCAATGGTGCATGCTGGGGGAGGAGATAAATACTTGGGGTGGGCCATGTGAGCTCTCTCTTCCTCCCCCAGGCCCTGACTGCGGGGAGGCTGCGCTGGACTGCCTGAGCTGACCAGCGCAAAGTCTGGTGACTAGCTTTGGAATCACCCTGGAGCCTGGTGGCAGCAGGTCCAGTGGTTGCTGATGATAAAGACAAGAATCAGTAACTTTTAACTCAAGTAATGCTGTGCCAGGTTTTTGACCTGCGGTGCATAGAAGCTGTAACCACACTCTCTCTGAAAGCCATGAAGTCTACATTGGCCTGGATGATCCTAACCCTCCTCTACCTCTCTCCTCAAGTTCTGCAATAAATGTTTCAAGCATCATAGCCACAGACTGGACCTCACTTCAATCGTTCAATGGAAGGGTAGTAAGTGCTGATGGGCAAAGCAAGCAACAATATCCCTAGACAAGAAGAATCTGAGCCATCGTAACCCATAGCTACTGGCCCTAGTAACTCAAGGTGTGCTGTGGATCCATATTCAAGGTTTCTTACAGAGGAAATACAGGGAGACCCGTTAGTTCAGTTTACTGTAGATTACCTCTGTATTTATTTCACTAATGCAACTTAAAAGGTGAAACTAATATATGAGATAGACTCATTACATGCAAAGCAAGATAGTTCAAGCCGTGATTTGTCATAATTGTGATGATTATGGCTTACAGCTCATGAAAACCCCAAGAACCCCAAATCCACAACCTCAAAAAAGTAGATTATTACATGCAATCAATAAAACAAGGATTGTACATAGAACAATATCGGACCTCTGAAAAGTACAAGCATGCATATGTACTCAGTACTTGGTTTGGGCCCCTTTTGCACCACTTACTGCAATTACTTTTGCACAATATTCTAATTATTCGAGTTTCACCTGTATATCAGATAGTTACAATGTCATGAGCAAATTATGTTTATATACATTTACAGCCAACAGCAAGTCACTAATAAGGTAAACAGCATTAAAAAAAAAAAAAATCACGTGGGCTCCTTGCATGCAAGTGAAATAGATGCAATTTTTCACATGCATTTTCTTGAATGTTCTGCCACTACTAGCAATACAAGTTTGCATGGGTTTACAGCCTCCTTTTACTTTAAAAAACATTGACTTCAGTTCACTGAGTACAGGACAGGAGACAATGAACTCTAATAATAAAGGATGCACTCTGTGGTTCGCAGGGTATGTTTGCTGGACATTTGTACATCTGTATTTGAAAATATTCAGCTTTTATTTTCAAAGAGGGTTCGCCCTGTTTACCTATAATTTTCAAAGAAGAATCGCCCATCAGCATACAACAAAACAGAGAGGCTCCAATTTCAAACAAGATTCGCCCATCACATTTAAATTCAAACAAGGTTCAACCATCAGCATCATCTTACAACATTATAGACTCCATCTACAAACAAGATTTACCCATCATATTAAAATTCAAACAATATTCCCTCATCCGTATCCATAAACCACATAATAGAGAGATTCAAATTTCAAACACTATTCCCCCTCCACATTTTCAAATCAAACATGGTTCATCTGTCAGGTGCCACGTTAAACATATGGCGAACCCTCTGAAAGCCAAATGCTGTAAAATACAGATTAACAAATCTCTAGCAAACATTCTCATTGTGACGCACACTACGAATCAGACCTCACCGCATCTACCTGTGCATAGGTATAATTTTAGATAAGGCGGAAAAGATGAGAAAGGTCTCTGTGTACAATACAACATTTGCATAAATCATCTGGACAACTTTTGTGGCAGAATCATATGCTCAATATATTATATGGTTCAGGATCAACTTTAGCTCAAAATATAAATGTTGTAACATGTATTTTAGACTTAAAAACAAGTTCATAGATAATTACTGTATTTTTTGTTGAAACCTATATCCCAAGTCATCCTAGGAACCCCCTTGCCCCCCCCCCCAAAAATATGGCTGGAAACCCCAAGAAATGTTTTCCACCACTACATTTTCTTTATACTGCCTTTTTAAAATTACAAATGCACAGTTGGAACTGTGCTTATAGTCTTTGAGACCAGGCATGGAATGGCTTTACAACAGCAATACTTGGTGTAAACTATAGCTTAGCTTTCCATTGATCACAATGTACCAAAAGCTGACCACACAAAGCAAGTTTTAGTTAATGTAAGAATATAATATGAGGGCTAAACTATTATATTAAATCTATAAAAGCTATCTAGGATCTACCCATCTGCTGCACAATTGTTAGGAATGTATCACTTGACATCTTGCTGTGTATGTTCTGCTTAATAACTTGGCTGTCTAATGTGAGTGTTTCTGGCATGGGAGTATTGACGAAAAATGTTCATCACATAAAATGTTGCCATCAAATGTGTATATTTGTAAATTCCTCACATATTTAGCACTGTATCTTGTGTATATATGTATGTGAGATAGGGACTTTAGATAGTATACTCCCTGAAGGCAGGGACTGATGTGAATGAATAGTATGTAAAGTACCGCATAAATTGTCAGTGCTATATAAATACCTAAATAAATAAAATCTTTTGATAAAGTCCTGAGGACGGAACGCGTCAAGGGATCCAGCTCTGTCTCGTTTGGAATACAAGGCTTGTACGGCTGAGTGTCCCTACCGCTCATAATGCTTTTAAATGTTGTCTTTTTGGTAAGCATATAATAAATCTTGTTATTACCAAACGAAATTTTTGAAGTGCTACACCCAGGAGGCTTTTCTTTGTCTTTTTCCCTTTACAATCACCGGTGAGTGGATACCGCTGCATATATAAGGCAGCAGGATAGAACCAGAGTGGGAGGAGAAAGCGTCGCCCAGTAGAGCTAATTTTTAATCGTTGGTGGCTATGGATGATCGCAAATGAGAGGCTGCTGTAACGAATTCTAGTATTGAACTTTGATACTGAACCACCAAGTTATGCCCAGGAAGAAAAGATAAGTAAATATATTTCCCCAAGCTGTCTCAGCGAGAGTTGGGGTGCTTCAAAGGATTGATCAGACTGACCCAGCAGGGTGACAGTTTGGACACCTATGATTGACTCTTTTTTTATAAATTTTTTCGTATTTTTTGCATAATTACCTGTGGCATTGTCAGATTAATACTTGATCTATAGAGTTTGCTTTGAATTCTAGAGTGAGTTCACACATGCACATGTAATTTTTGTATAGTAAGTTTGATTAAGATTATTATAGTAAGTTTGATTATCACATATCACTTAGTTGAATATATTGAAGACTACAAGTCCGGACACTGGTAATAATAATTTTATTCAAAAGATCACGGATTCACACAGTTTTATAATAACACAGATTCATTTGTTTACAGAGACCACAGAACAAACATTTATTAATTCACCAGTTCACCCATTCAAAATGTATTCACCAATTTTTATCACAATAAATGGAGAATTAGAGCTGGTTCTCCCTGATTTAAATTCACCTAGCGCAACTATTGGCATTTGAAATAAAATCTTATATCATATGTTTTTAGCACAAATTTATGATACCCAAAAGACTATTTACTTCATATATGCGTCTGTACACCTATATAATAGAAAAACGTCACCAGCACACCACAAGTTGAAAAGAGCAAAATGTTCATTTATTGCCAATAGCTGTATCTCATTGGCAAGCGCTTTCGGGGCCACGCAGGGTCCCCATCATCAGCCTTAGAGATAACAGTGAAATACATGTCAGTGAAGTGAAAGACATGTCTTTCACTTCACTGTTATCTCTAAGCCTGATGAAGGGGACCCTGCGTGGCCCCGAAAGCGCTTGCCAATGCTTTGGCAATAAATGAACATTTTGCTCTTTTCAACTTGCGGTGTGCTGGTGACGTTTTTCTATTGTTCATGTGTGGCGGCGCCAACCGCGGTCATTTCGAGCACCCATCTTCATTAAGTGGGAATCCCGTAAGGAGTGCGGTATGGTTCCTGTTTCTGTCTGTACACCTATATAGGCGTGTGTAATAGTAGGCAGTTTAAGTTTTATTTCCTAGTTTTCTTAGAAATACCATGCCAGTTCTTCTCTTTGCTGTTGCAATCTGACTACTTGCAAGCATGGGAGAAGGCCCATGCTAGCATAGTGAGTTTGTGAATGGGTTAGTCACCCTTGGCGTGGCAGGATGCTGTGCTGGACTCACATCATGCCTACATCATGCCCCCTCACACAATCTGCTGTGTCCTATATTCGTGTACTGGATGCTGTATACACTCTAGCCTCTCAGCCTGCCCTTTCCTGTGAAATCAAGCTTGGTCCCACATGACTGTAGTCAGGGAGTGTCAAGGGATATGAACCCTCCCTTTATCCACACCTACAACCTGAGGAAACTTCAGACTTTCTCCATGGAACTAAGGAGCACCGGAGACCTGTGATAAAAGACCAAGCTAATGAGCGATGATTTGGGGGTCCACCCACAGCCCCCAAAGCTGGGAGAGCAGAAAAAAGACACTGTGGTCACGTGAATGCTTAGAAAAAGAAAAAAAAAGGTTCAAAAAATGTAAACCAATTTTTATTCGGTCAGCGTAGAGGCAAAAACAAACGTTCTTAGTATATTTATTTTTAAGATGAATATAATGTAATACTGCATTATGGCCACTAGATGGAGATGAGAGCATAGGAGATAAATCCATCTTCACTTTCAAAACTAAATGTGACCAAAATTCTAATGACCAGAAAAACTTAAAAAAACAACTATTATATTATGACTGAATACAATATTGATAAAACAGATTGCATTAACAATAGAAGAATGGGTATAGAGCTGGTATAGAATAAAATACTTGATCAATTTAGTATAATAAACAAGGCTAAAATCAACTAAAGTAGCCATCTGTACAATCGTCTGTCCTCTGGTTTTGTAGAAATAAGAAAAACTGTGTATTGCAAAATGCTAGAATAATTTCTTAGGAGCGTTTTCATCTTCCAAGCACTGAAAGAGCTTCAGGAAAAGCCAAGATTGAAGCCAATAATATCTAAAGCTCTAATAAGCACCCTAAGCACCAGTGCCATTTATAAAACAGAGGATATTAATTAGGAAGATTTGCTTAACATTCATCTGAGTTGACACAATTCTGGCTCTTTGAAAAGCGACAAGCCCATTTCATAATGAATTTTTGCTTCGACTTTTACTTGGTGTTTTAAGGCAATGCATCACTTTTAAGCAAAGAACTGGGAAATGGAATGCCAGTAAAAAGAAAAAAGGAGTAAAGAAGAATTGTTTTCTGATACTATAGGGAGAATGAATGAGAAAAAACAATGTAACCAGTGTACATATTTTTTTTTCTTTAATATATTTAGCATGCTTAAGAAGTATCAATAACTGTAATACATTACGGTCTGGGGCTTTAGTTTAGGGGACTTTAAGGATCATGGACTAAGGGGGCTGTAGATTAAGGGCTTTAGGGTGGGGGCTATAGTTTTACATTGCTTTAAGGGTCTGAGGCTTTAGTTTAGGGGGCTTTATGGGTCATAGATTTTAGCCTAGGAGGCTGTAGATTACAGGTATTAGGGTCAGCTGCTTTAGGGTGAGGGCTATAGTTTTATTTTACATTGCTTTAAGGGTCTGGGGCTTTTGTTTAGGGGGCTTTATGGGTCATAGATTTTAGCATAGGGGGCTGTAGATTAGGGGTATTATGGTCAGCTGCTTTAGGGCGAGGGCTAAAGTTTTATTTAAGTTGCTTTATGTTCCAGGGGCTTTAGTTTAGGGGGCTATAGATTATGGGGCATTCTATCAATTGCTTCAGGGTTGGGTGTTTTAGTTTTTTCTAATCAGTCAGCGCCTCTCAAACCAAACAGCCTATTCAGTTTTATTTTTGGACAAATAAAACGTTTTTACACGAGGAGAAGGCGCCATTTCTCTTTTTTTGTTTTGGGTGTTTTAGTTATTAGAACCTTTGTTTAAGGAGCCTAAAGTGTATGCCCAGCCAAAGCCTTTTTCCTTCGTTTTGGACAGAGTGCAGAAGAGTTAGAAATCCTATCAGGAGGCCCTAAAGAGGACCCCCACATAAGCCGCTCTAGACTCGCCATTGGTTCCAGATTGGAGACATGGTGAGGAACAAGAAATGATATGGTAGGATGGCCATAGAACCCCCAGAGGGACCTTCTGACTCTGTATGGCTCTTCTTCCTCCCCCCAAATCCCCCCCCTCCCTGTACCTTATATTTCCTTTGCTTCTCCTCCCCCCCCATAAGAAGACTGCTCTTATACATACCTCAACTATCACTTTAATGATCAAGGTGGGAGAGTGGTGGCCCTCCAAACGTTATATCACCTCTCTTAGATGCTGTAACATTGACGCAGGTTGGGATGAAAGTACTGTCTCTGGGCTCAGGGAGAGATGCAGGATGTGGCAATGCCCCATATTCTAGCTATAAATGAGGTAGTCACACTAGATTACATATACCCTTGTCCAAGGTATTTGGACTGATGTCTTCTTGTCACGGTGTTGTTTAGAGTGTTCTCCTAAGAATATGGCTACGAGGTAACATTGTCTTCCCTTCGTGTCCTGAGTGTATGTTTGATACCTGTAATGTTCAGGTATACCGGCACTATGGAAAGATCATTTGAAATTTAGCCTACAATTGCTGAAGATTTGTATTGTTTGTGTGTCTCTTACCTATGCTCTAGATCAACCTTTGTAACCCTGTTGATCAAACTTTGCATGTCTATTGTGAAAAAATCAAAACAAGAGATTATTTTTTTGTTGAATAAAAATTTATTGGAAAAAAAAAAAAAAGAAGAAAATCCTATCAGGAGGCTCCAAAACCAGCACCCCTGCAGCTTCTTCCCCCCCCCTCTGCTCCAGCAGTTGGAGGCCCGCTGACATCAAGTTTAATGCATGGCCCATAGCCGTGCATTATACAGGAGAACGCCAAGGGGAGAGTCCATGAACCAAAGCAAAGGTGAGAAAGGTGAGGGTTGACTGCAAGTGGAGTGTGGATCAGGTAAGTAAAGGTCTTTTATACCAATATCATTAAGAGAAACAATATCAATCGAACATGATTTTTAGCATGCCCATCTGCTTCTTCCCTGAGAAGCAGGGGTGGCTGGCGGTGGCTCTGGACACTCTTCTCTTAAGATATTAGATTGTCTCCTGATCTGCCATATTTTGTCTACAGGCACTCCTCAGATCTATAAAACATAAAAAGGTATTGGTAATGTTAAAACCTATAAATAATTTTCTACTTATTTGTCAAAATCTGGGCTTACCCCTCCACTCCAGCCACCAGAAATTGGCACCATTCTTTTTTCTTTGAAATAACATCACTACAGTGACCAGCAGACTGGTCAGTAAGTGCTGCAGATCTAATTCAGATAACTTATTTTAAAAAGTGACACAAATGGCAGCTGGAATGTCTACTGCTACAGCTGGCTGGTCTCAGATCACCAGTGTAAATCTGTCCTAACAGACTCTGCTAAAGCTATCAGTTATCTGGATTATTGGTGTGCTGTGCGCTTCTCTCATGTAAGAACCATGTCACAGTAGCAATTCTGCCAATTCTCACCAGCTAAATAATCCCAGAGGTGCAGTTGGCACTTAACCTAATAAAAAGCACTCCTTGTCGGGCTGCAGAATGCATACCCCGCCAATCTCCCTCCCCCCTTCCGTTTTCCCAATTAATTCTGATTGAATCCATTTACTAATTTATTTATTTAATTTGAACATGGAGATGATCCCTATATTTGGAACAAGTTTGTATCTCGCTGTTTTATTTTAAAGGCCAGAAGGTCAAAAGTTTGGCCTTGACAGGATAGAATGATGCTTAGGCTGTGTGTGAGCACTTTTAAAGGGATTATGCCATGGCCCAAATGTATCTTGTGATGCTTCCATATAACTGCTTTAGGTGTATACGTTTAATAAACTGTGAAAGAGTGTGATAAGCAGTGAGAAGGTTTTTCTCACCGTAGCAAAGTGAAAAGTCTAGAAAATGGTGTTTACTAACCCGTGATGAGTCAGGTAGGAACTGAAAGATCTCACCTCTTCTCATCCTGGTGATAAGTATACAGAAAGTAATGGGAATGTACCTGTTTAATAAAGGGAGAAAAGTAGAGAACAGCTTTATCACTGGATAAGTATTGTGAAAAGTACCCTTGATTTAGCACCCTGTCAGACCTGGTGATAAAGGCCTTTTTCTCGAGAAGCACTGAGCAAAGATACAGGAACCTCCTCCTCTGTCACTCAGTTCTTCTCTGTTTCCAGTCCTGAGGAGAAGTTTGAGTGGTATGTTCTATTCAGAGCCTAGTGCTATTCTATACAGCTGTTACCGGTATCTAACTTTTTAAAGAAATAAATACATACACTAATATATACATAGTATATGTATTTATTATATTACACACAGTGCTGATGCACCTATCTCGGGACAGCAGGCTTTTTTCAGGGACGCCAAACATTCTAATTTCCAGCATGTGTCAGAGTGCCCACTTACATTGCTAGGCTCAATCAGAGTGCCCCTTTAGAATGTTTAACCCCATCATTGCCTCGCATTGTGGCTGCCTCTGGTAGTTTGATTCATGTTTTTGTACTGGTACATGCTGAACAAATCGGAACATGTAAATCCTGCTTTTTAGCAATTTTCATCATTTTAATGGAGAAATAACTGTTCCACTTTGCTATAGAGGTGCTATGTAATATTGTTATTAGGTGGTTTGGCAGAGTAAACTATGATCCTGTCAGGAGGATTGTAGATTATCACAAAGGATGTAATTGTGCAACTCAGAATACATTCCCCACATTGCTTTCTCTACTGATCACCCTGACGACTTATCTCAGTCTTTCACAGATGTTTCGTGTGATAAGTTTTCTTTTCGCAGGTTATTAAACAGCCTCTGTGCAGCCGAGTAAACAAAGAGATCTGCTGAGTAAAGTTAACTCGTGATAAAGCTACTTTTATCACGGTTTATTAAACGTACACCTTAATCTTTAACCAGTTATGGCCGGCCGTAGTAAAAAAACGGCCGGCCAGGAGCTCTCTCGATCTGAGCGGGCGTCTCTAGACGTCCGCTCAGACACGCCCCCTTAGACGTCCGCTCAGACACGCCTGACGGCGCGCGCAAGCGGGAAATGGCCGGTATTTAAAAACGGGCAGCGATGCCCGTTAATATACATGCGATCCGCCGGCTGTAGAGCCGGCCGATCGCATGTATGAGGTGCCGATCAGGTGTCCCCCCCCCTCCGCGGTCCCCCCCCGCTGTTGTCCCGCTGATCCCGAGCTCCGCTGTGCCCGGTGCGAGCCCGGG
>NW_017307451.1:494704-501747 GCF_000935625.1 Nanorana parkeri | reverse complement strand
CCATCAATCACTGATAACACTAAACTGATGAGCGGTAAAAACGT
Source organism: Nanorana parkeri (assembly GCF_000935625.1). Taxonomy (NCBI): domain Eukaryota; kingdom Metazoa; phylum Chordata; class Amphibia; order Anura; family Dicroglossidae; genus Nanorana; species Nanorana parkeri. Next base: position 501,703 of record NW_017307451.1, on the reverse strand, counting down.
TTAAAGTGTCGCCTATGGCCAATTTTGGTTGCCGTCGTTTTCTGCGATGTCGCAGGTGCGCGCAATTTTAAAGCTTGACATGTTTGGTGTCTATTTAACCGACGTGACCTGATCTTTTATATTTGACCACAAAAACTGGGTAATAATAAATGTTTCCTAACATAATGTTACAAAAAACTTTTCACAACTTTTTTTACAAAAAAAAATAAAAAATTTTCAATAATTTTTCCTAATTATAATAAAAAATAAAACCCGTAGTGGTGATTAAATACCACCAAAAGAAAGCTCCATCTGTCCCCAAAAAATGGTATAAAATTCATTTCAGTACAGCGTTGCATGACGGAATAAACGTCAGTCAAAGTATCGCAGCGCTGAATACTGAAAAATGGCCTGGCCAGGAAGGGGGTCTAAACACCTGGTCTTGAAGTGGTTAACAGGCGAAAGGCAGGAGGTTAAACCAACATCTTTTTCCACCCCCTTGGATCTTAGTTCCAAGCTGTACATAGAAGCTTAGCTTTTTACGTTTTTGTCACCTTCATTACCGCTCTGCACTTTCTTTGGAGCCATGCTGGATTGAATAATACTGTACAGTACTGTATGTGCTAAAAAGCACACAAAAAAAGCTTCACAGCAAGTGTGCACAGGTCTGACTTTGACCGCAATCTCGACTAGAGGAAGCCATGACCACGTGTCAGAGCGGGGAAGATGGCCGTGGTCGTGTTTGTGACCAGATGTGGAGTTCGCGAATGGAAGCAAAATTTTGCTGAACAGAAGCGTTTGTGAACCGAGATATTACTGTATCTTTAAGAAGTACAAGTAGATAGGTTTAAAGCTGATGTACTTAAAGCATATGTCAAGGCATCAAGTACATACTGCACACCAATACATCAATACATACACACTTCCCATGTTTGATTCCTTTCAAAATGCTGCAAATAATAAAAAATAAAAAACTTGATTTATCAGAAGTATAGTATGCGCCCAATTTCCTCCTTGACATGACAACACAGCTCTAAATTTCTGAACACATGGGGCTTTATTTACAAAAGATACGCCCGGCTATGCTGTTTGCACTGCACTAGTGCTTCTAGATGGCACTGAAAAGTATTGGAATGTTCTATACCCGGCAGAGCAATCTAGAGGTGCTAGTGCCCCGCAAACGGCATCCAAACTTTTATAAATTATGCCCATGGTGTCAGCCTGACTACTACAGTTCTGATACCCTACAAATAACACAGTCCTCTCCTCTTCCCCTTCAACTATATAACCCCCTCCTTGTATACAGACAAAAGCACAGGAAGTTGATTTTGCTCAATTTCTGGCAAAATCAACAGGTGTTGCACTTAAAAATAAAACATATAATATAACACTTTCAAAGCTATATTTAGCAGACCAAAGTGAGCAAATAAAGGAAGTTAATTGTTAGAATTTACATACATGTTAAAGGAAAACCATACCACCTAAGCTATTGTAGCAATAGAGCTAAATAAATATTACTTGCATTTGTCAAATGCTAATCTTTCCTGCAGAAATTGGTGCTCTGTGTAACTATGGCAACAGATCATGTAAACAAAGCCAAAGATTTGATCATAGGCTGTCTCCTAGAGAGAAGGTTCAGGCAAAGCCTCTGACGGTCTGTCGCTGCCTACCACCTAAGCCCCCTCAGCAGAGACCACACTGGCTAGTCATTGGTCATGTGGATAGCCTTTAGAAGGAGCTTGGAACCATTTTCTGTAAAGGTAAGAAGTTTTACAGCTGCAGTTAACATGTATATGTTCAATAGTGTTGCTGTTACAACCGTTATTAATAAAATACACCAGCTCTGAATACAGTACATGCCTACTTGTATTTTGTTAAAGTAAACCTTTCCTAAAAGAAAAATGGAGGTTGCCATTTGTGAACTCCTGATGCTAGTTGCCTGCCTGTTATGCTGACCACTGGCATCAATATTTTATGAGTTATTGACCTGAAAAAAGTATGCATATATAAGAAGTCAAAAGTAGGATCAGAAGTGATTATTCTCATACTTATCCCTGGTCAGTAACCCAGAGTTTTAGCTTCACAGCTAGACAAATAGCCTTTGAAGAGTGAGAAGCAGCAATGGCAGCCTTTGTTTCCTTTTAAATGGTTTCTTTTCAATCATTGTAGCACCAAATGTAAACAAATAATATCCTCATATATATTACTATGGCTAGATAGAAAGACATTACTTATGTAGGCTAGTATGGTAAGGCCAAACTAGACTCAGACATATTTTTCATGTTCGACCCCATTCACACAGGGCTTAAGCCTGCGTTTGGGGTTTCCTGCAGAACCTACGGACTCTTGAGGATCCCCAGGTGTGTCCATACAGATGCAGCCGCTGTGCCTGTTCAAGTAAATGACAGGCTGACAGCGGCCACATCTATCAGTGCCTGTCTGCAGGTAATTGTACATGAACGGTTACCTGCAGTTCAGGACAGATTATTGTCCCTGGATGCAATCTGTCTGCGTCCAAGGACAATCATCTATCCTAACCCAGTATACTAGTGCAACTTCCTGCATGTGATCTTCACACACAAAATTTGAAAAAGAGAAAGCATGAAACCTTTTTAAACCTAATTACACACAGCTTCATAACCCTACCTGATCTGGCTTTAAGAAATGTGGGGATCACATGCCAAAGTCAAAATGCAACTACTTGGAAGTTTTAAATCTGAGTTGAGTAAGGAGATGGGCTTAAGGCTGTCATTGGCTTAACTTGAAAGGGATCACATCACCAATGTAACAGTAAATATTTGGAGGACATCCCCTGTAGATGGAGCCTTTATTTTCTGATAAACTAAAAAAAGAACTTAACTCAAGGGTCAGAATGTTCCTTAAAGCTAAATTTCAGGCAGAAAGTTTCATGCAAATGTATTTAGCCACAAAGTATATGATTACAATTTGTGTGCACAAAATACCTTCGTAAACAGAGATATTTCCATGTAGAATTTGTGGGCTGCATATAACCTGTGCAGAGAGCAGAGTAGAGGGTGGGAACCAGCATGTCCTCCCACTACTGGCTGCCTGCAGAAAACTACAGGGGATGGGTTCCAGACCAGTCAACTTGCACAGTAAAGAAAATATAAAAAACACGGAAAAGATGGTAGTCCGATCTCCGCTGCTGTTTCAAGATGGTTATAAGGATGGAAGGCACATGGAGAGCAGAGGCCAGACCAGTCCAGAAAGATTCTAGATCACCTGTGCTGGGAGAGACAGATTTAATCCAATGGCTGAGCAGTGCTGTAGCTGCTCAGCCATCGGATCAGATCTGTGTTATCCAGCACAGGTGATCTGGAATCTTTCTGGACTGAACTCTGCTCTCTCCATCTGCCTTCCATCCTGATAATCTTGGACCAGCAGCGGAGATCAGACTTCCATCTGATGTGTGATAGGTGAGATGTTTTTAAATATCCTGTACGTGCATTACTTTTTAACTTTATTTAACAGTTAATTTTATACTGCACTTAGAGCTGTGCACCAGGTTTTTATTTCTTTACAGTGCTTTTACATGGATGTTTCCCTATACAACTAACTGGGCTGCAGGATCAGTGCATACATCTTTTTTGGATGAACTACCAGTATAAATGGAGCTCCTTTAAGACTATTAATATACAGTCCATAACCAATCGATCTAGTGGCGCATGTTGGTGACTTCTGTTTTAGGTTGAACCAGACACCCTGCACAAGGAGAGACAGCGCCAATGACCAGTCTTCAGTACAGGAACTTCCTGACAGAGGCAATGTGTTGTTTCATGCTAAATTACTGAACAGATCTGGAAGAAATACACAAAAGGACAGACACCAAGATTAAAGTAAGAATACACATGGCACCTGTATTTGGACAATTTTTGTTTAGCCAACAACTAATGTTGAGTTCAGCTTTGTTTATTATGTTTGAAATACCTTTAGCCTCTGGGGCTTTATTTGCTTGAGCAATTTTACAGCTTTATTGCATTGCAAGTGAAAGGGACGTTATTCAGTCTAATTGTGCTTGTATCAAGTTTAGGCATTTGGATGTCCTCCAAGAATTGGTGACTGTCCTTCAATACCAGTAGTGGTGTATTCAAGTCATCTTTTAGATTATACAGGGACTAATATTAAACACTAACTACATGCGATTCATCAGATCCTCAACAAGTGATAGATAAAAGTCTAGACGTAGTTCATGAGTTTGGTACATACTGGGTAAAGATAATGACTAAATCCAAAAAATGTTCAATGGATGCAAGAATTGAATTGGGATTGTGTAGTAGCTGCCCCTTGAAACTCCGTGATAAATTTAGATTTAAATTTAGGAATTTCAATTTAAATGTATGTCTATATACAATAATAATAAAATATTCTGTCATTAAAGCATTTAAAAGTAAAATTGTTGTTTGGGCAAGTCTTCCTCTCACCTTAATAGGCAGAATTTATTTACCACTTCAGCATTTTGGATGCATGTCCTACACCCTGACCTGAAGTTATTAAAATAATCTCATGGCAGCAGCTGTAAGTTTATTTCCGTTTTGCTCAGCCAGGTCCCGGATATTAAGTAAAAGCGATTTTGGTGATCTGTAGCTCCCAACACCCCCCCCCACCCCCCACGGTTCCCAGGCTCTCCCACTTCTCCTGGGAGCCAAAGGCTAGAAAAAAGGGTGTCAGGATGGTGAGGGGTAGGACATTGGGGAACATCCAATTTTCTCCAGTGTGAGCATTTCCAGGTTTAGAGCTGTCAAAATCCCCACTAAAAAGTTGTGTAAACAGTAGATCAAGCACAGTAAGTGCTTGTTTCACCTGTAGCCGAGAGCAGGCTTTAGGGTTCTAATAAACCCTCTGATGTCTCCATGGAGAGTACCTGTCACCTACCGAATGCTACCCCCCCTTGTGATAGTAATAAAGTTAAGTGAAAAAAAGTGTTTAAAAACAAATAACAAAAGAATGCAAACATGCACATAGAGCACACATGTATATAAGCAATGATTGCGCAACACATATTGGACATTGCCGCAGACAAGAGAAATAATTCTAGGTCTGTCATTTACGGTTAACTCTAAACTTTAGTAAATCAACCCCATTGTCTGCAGATTGTCCCACAGACAGTCCAAATGGTTTCCCCTAACTACCCAATTTTGGTGTAACCCAGTTAGAGTATTTTGTGAGTGTTCCAAGTGGCCCCCAGAGGGCTAGAAATATGTGCATCAGCTATAATCATAGGGTTTTTAATTCCTTTTCTGCAGGACTTAAAAAAAGGAAGAATCTACAAAGGCTCAACGATCCCTGGTCCTGGCAATAAATAGGTCCTGTTTGTTGCTGAATCTAGATGACAGGAGGTCTACATCCATGTCCGTCCTTGCTGATCACGGTGTGATGGGACCATTCTCTAGAATACAGACTGTTTATGAAAACGTTTGCCTGCCAATTTTCCATGCCTGGCAAGGCCAGAGCTGTCCAAGTTCTGGTAGTTCCCGAATATAACTATGTAAGCCACTGCTGTGGCATTGTCCCAATGGGCTATTGTTGGGTGCACCTGCAGGTACAGGACAGCCACCTGCTTGAGTCCCCCCCTCCCTTATCCTGATCGGCTGGCATCCGTCATGAGAATCCTTCATGTTAATAAGGACAAGATTTCCCCAACTCCAGTGCAGAGCTGAACCATTTGGAAACCTCCTTCCTGTCCAGGCCATTTTTCACTATTCAGCAGAGGTACTTTGACATTTATTCAGTCATGCAACGCCGTACTGAAATTAATTTGATATATTTTGGGGGGGACCGATAGAGCATGTAAATGTCCAAAAGAAGTCACCCGCACTCCGAGGTACAACGTGCTGAACGCCTCTTTTATTCAGACATTATACAGACGTGGTGGCACAGACGTCAGGGGGGAGGTCCTTGCACACAATTGATGGTTGGCCACGGTATATAATTGATGCACTTTGGTGGATTGTTGTCACTGTGTTTGCCTGATGAAGGCACCATGTTTGCTCCCGAAACGTTGCTTTTACACTGTGCCACCATTTCTGTATAACGCCTGCATAAAAAGGAGGCATTCAGCACATTGGACCTTGGAGTGCGGGTGACTTCTTTTGGACATTTCTGTGATAATGCGGCGCCAGCCGCAGGTCATACCAGCACCCATCTATCTTATGGGATTCTGGCCAGGAGTGCTGTGGATTACACATTACAGATAGAGCATGTAGACACCCTTGACTTGTGCGTGCGTCTTTAAAAACTTTGTGTTTTCAAAAACATTTTTTGTGACTTTCATTTTCTAAAACTATTTTTTTTTTTTACACTCACCGTTTTTGCTATCATAGGGGGATAACAAGCCCCCTATGTGATAGCACAGATACAGTGACAGGTCCTCTTTATGGAGACATCAGGAGTATTAATGGGGTATCAGGAGCCTGTCACCTAGGAACCCTAAAGAAGCACAGATCGTGCTTCACCAGCTGCTTCTCCGGCTACAGCAGCTGAAGAAATGACAGGCTGAAACCAGTGATGTAATACACAATGCTTCTGCTTTCAATGGTTGGAGGGGAGGTCAGCCGCTGGAAATCAGCTGATCTCCCTCCCATTTGAGTGCAGAGACCCACCATTCCAACGACAGAGGGGGGCTTACACTTCCCCAGCACTATACAAGCGATCCGACGGCTCTATAACCACCTGAATGCTTGTATGTTACAGCCATCACTGGCTGTTTAAAATGTTCAAAGTTCCACCACATCAGGGAGTGCCCGGCTTTTGCTGGTTAGGCACATGGGACAATCTAGACAGTGATTCTGCTTGTCCCATGCAGCCAAAATGCTGAGTTGTAGGGGCCTGAAAGGAGACTGGCAGACACAGGACCCTCATGCAAAAGTAAATTGTGGGACAGCTTTTGGACCAAAGGGTCTGAGCTTGTGATCAAAGTAACAGGAGCTTCTCTTGAAGGAGAAATACCCTGGATAGGGCCAGGTCCAAGACGCCAGATACTCCGGATAGTGAGACAGATCA
>NW_017307451.1:491763-494687 GCF_000935625.1 Nanorana parkeri | reverse complement strand
TCCACACCAGGCCCCCCCCCCCCCCTCCTCCCCCCTGTTGAAACTTCTAAGTACGCAGGTAAATTACGTGTATGGGCGATGATTTAACTGCCAAAGGATTTGTATTTCTGCTCATCTAGTTCCACGATTTACACAACCCTACCACACAGCACAGCCCTGTCTGGGCAGGAGACATGATTTTTCGCTGTTGCATTGAGGTAGCACTTACAGCTCTTGTCCCTCCCGCAGCCTGTGACTAGAAAATGAAAGAAGTAGCAACTTATCTGTCACTTTGCTCACTCCTATCAGCATGCATGCTCCATATTAGCATTGCAGCACAACGGATCAGCACTACAATGTGGTGTACTGAGTCACAATACACTGCAGTGAAAATAAAAAAAAAAGTACTGTATGTTGTAGTTTGTTTGATGCACACCACTGCAGTATGGTGGTATGGACTGACTACTTTGAAAACTAGGCAATTTGCTTTTTTTCTTTGCATGATGACCGTGCTAGACAAAGCTGCCCAGTGCAGCCTAATGCATCTGGTTTGAACAGACATTTAACCCCTTCATGACTGAGGCCTTTTTTTTCATTTTTTGCACCCATGTTATATTCCACATTTTAGGCCTGAAAATGACTTAAAACCCCCAAACATTATATATTTTCTGAATGCCAAGACCCTATAGAATAAAAATGGTGGTAGTTGCAAATTTTTATGTTGCGCAATATTAGCGCAACTCCTTATTAAACCCCAACATTCCCCCCAGGCAATCTGGACAAAGGCATACAACACTGGTCTACTAATAAACTCCCCAAATTATATGAGGTTCTGCAAGAGTGCGGTAGTATAAACACACTACAACAAATACAGACTAAATTCGGCCGTAGACCATTGGATAACTGGCGGTATTACCAGCTACAGCACTTCATCTCCTCTCTCCCCAAGCCACTTCGATCTCTGAAAAACTTACACCCATTGGAGACCTTATTATCACAACCAGATTCTCCACTACATGGGCTATCACAAATGTATAAAATATTGCTCTCCACTCGGACGTCTCAAGACCCGCCATATGTATCACACTGGGAGGCAGATTTGGGCAAAACCTTGACCTGCAATCAGAAAAAGATGCTCCTTAACCTCAATTCTGTCTCCTCTATGAGCACTCATGTAGTGGAGGCCTCATTTAAGTTATTGGCAAGGTGGTATTATACGCCGGACCGCCTACATGCAATACATCCAACTCACCCATCGGAATGCTGGAGGGGATGTGGCTTAGAGGGCACCCACGGACACATATGGTGGTTTTGTCCTAAGATTAAACCTTTCTGGACGCAAGTTAACCAACTTATTACATCCATAACGGGGCAATTAGCATCTAACGATCCTTGGGTATGTCTACTACACCTATCAGAGACATCATCCATTAGATACCGGAAATCGCTATTACCGCACCTATTGAATGCGGCAAAATTTCTTATCCCAAAATACTGGAACACCGCTACAATACCCACAATTACAGAATGGATATATAAAGTACATTATCTATGTTTGATGGAAATACTTACTATGGCACGACAGGAACGCACATCAGTGTATGAAACCGTATGGGCTCCGTGGAGTGCCTTTAGTCCCCAAAATACTGGCCATAGAATTATTGCTCTCACTCCGGCGTGCGCGGCGATACCCAACATGTGTAGTGCGTTCCTCGTTTTCATACGTAGGCGCACCTGACGCGTTTACGTGGCGACGCGCGTACTCACGGGGGCAGGGGACTAATTTTTTTTAATATTATTAGATTTATTGTATTTCATTTTAATGTAAAAAACTTTTTTTTTTTACTTTACTTTGACTGCTATCACATGGGGGGGCTTACAAGCCACCCCATGTGATAGCAGATGGTGGTGACAGGTACTCTTTAAAAGGTGATGCTGGGGGTCCAAAAGACCCCCAGTGTCACCTTTACACTGGAAATAAGCTATTAAAGTGCAGATCGCACTTCAATAGCTTATAGCTGGGCTGCAGGAGCCCAGAACTGACAGCCCAGGGACCGGAAGTGATGCAATCTGCAGCGCTCCCGGTCCCATAGAACGGGGAGGGGATCGATGAACGGAAGTTCGTCGACCTCCTCCCCAGCTCCCCGCGGACACCGGTCCCGTAGGAGGAGCCTGGGAAGCACGGCGGCGGTGTCCGGCGGGGGGGCGGCCCCTTCTACGGGACACAGAAGCGATCTGGCGACAGGTAAGTCGCCAGAATCGCTTCTGTTGTAAAGCCGACAGTCAGCTCTACAAGTTTAAACAGTCTGTTTAAACAGCCCCGATGCTGGCGACGTACACTGTACGTCGTCAGTCACGAAGGGGTTAATGTAAGGGTGAAGATTAATTCATAACCCTTTTATTTCTGTCTGGCATACTTCGCTTAATGAGGAAACCCTAATAAAAGGTGCTCTATAGAGTAAGCATGGAACGGTCTCAACGTTTTCTTACCTGGACTACCAGCCAGAAAAATAAAACCACCTGTTTAATGCTGAAGGCGCAAAATCACTGCCTTACAAAAAGTATCAGCCCTTTTGGAGTTTCCCAATTTGTCTTAACGTGGAGCTGAATTTATAAAAATAAAAAAAAATGTACCTTTTGTCTTGAAAATAAAATACCAGAGCTTCCTGTGCACTGGTACTGCTAGGACATTGTAGCTTGCACCGCTAGTGTTGGTGATGCCACTACTGTGCTGCTCTCTGTTCTCCTTGCTGGATAAAAAGCTCTATTTGAGGACCTGCTGTGCAAGCATTTCCCTGTTTCTTCTTCATTCTGTAGATTTGTATTGTTTGAACTTTTCTTGCTGCTTTTGGAACATTACCTTCACATGTAATCTAGGGAGGACGGCCTTCACATGAAGCAGCAAAGCCTTCTCCTGTATCAAGATGACAACCTCCACAAAAGAC
>NW_017307451.1:451183-491720 GCF_000935625.1 Nanorana parkeri | reverse complement strand
ACAAGTCTTCTGCTTCTTCTTATCTTTTTTTTGGCCAAGGTTACTCCATAAATAGCAGGATGAAAAAACATGTTCGAGATGTTTGCTGTTCAGTAGGTGCATATATGTTAACCATATTAACAATTACACTACCCATAGTTAATATGGGTATAAATTAGTGGACTTGCGTGTCTTGAAATGATCAAACTAAAGTCTAATAGAACCATGCAGCTGCTGTTCGTGTTATTTCAATTTATCAAAACATGTTTTGGCCCATTTTGTTTCCAATGGCCATTATACACTATAACCGATTTAAAATGTGTATGGACTGGGGAAATTACATTTTTAACTGCTTCTATAGAAAAAATATTTGACAACCACTGGGTTAGAGTAAGGCTTACGTCAGCTTACTGGTCCATAATGAGAGTGAAAAGTAAGAGACGCAAACCTTTTCAGTTTGACGGTCTCCAAATCTTCATTATGTACTTTTCACTATATTTATTTTAAAAAGGCGTGTTGACCAGGCGCTAATTTCTGTGTTCGACATGCATTTGGAATGCACCTCAATTAGAGGAGCAAAATCACTAAGTTGACTATAATTAAGCAGCACATATGACAGTTTAAAAAAAGGTCACATTTGACCTGCTTTGCTCTGCGCTTCTTTGGTTGCAGCATGTCCTATTGAGGTGCATTTTAACTGCAGCCTTGTCTTCTCAAATGCTGTATTTTCGAATGAATAGCAAACACAGCGTTTGACAAGGATGCCCATTGCCTTCTTAGAAATACCTTTCCAAAAAGGACCATCTAAGAACATTTAAAAAAAAAAAGTAAATTAACCATATCTGTGTTGCAGTAAGGTGCAAATTAGTAGCCACATGGAAGCAACTTCCTTCCACCACACAGCAATATTGAAATGATTTGGTGTGACAACTTTCCTTTGCCAAGATATTGTCTGATTGTGTACCATGTGGGTTAACTGTTCATATGCAAATTTTTTTCAAATACTGTCCTGAATTATACCATTATTTTTGCATCTTTATTGTGTGCTGTTAAAAATAAAAGGAACAAATCAGTAACCACATCATCTCCGTTAAATAAATGTTTGCAAACCTGTTATGGAAGAAAAATGGAGGCTGTTGGCCTGCTGGATTAAATATTTTGAGTCACTGATCTGACACAAGTACTGATCTGCATATTTGTTCTGGGTCAACTACTCTGACAGTAGTAAACTTTTATAGTATCCTAGTGTGTTACAGGCTTACATTGACCTGTCTTTAAACACTTGGCACACCCACCTTCCTCATTGGAGGCATGATCACTAAAATATGGGGGATGTTAGAAAGGACTCTGAAAGCCATCATCTCAACAACTGCACTTGCAAACAAAGTCTTCAAAGTTCATTCTACTGCACGTTCCTATCTATGTTGGAGCCAACATTGGTCAGGAAAAAAGCCCAAGCGTCAAAAAACAAGATGTCACTTAAAAGGAGAACTATGAGGTGAGTGAAAATCACTCACCTCCTAGTTCTAGCCGACCTGTGACAATGAAACCATCACACGTCGGCTCAATAGATCGGGAAGTGAGCGAACACATACCGTTGCTCGTTCACTTCTCGATCTCAGAGAACCGTGACTGTGTCACAGTTCCCTGCAGAGATTCTCCCCCGCTCTGATCCTCCAGCGCTGACTGGAGGAACGGGTGGAGGAGGGGCGGGTACAGCTGGCTCTGCCTCTAGAGAGCCAGCCGTCACTCACGCAGCTGGGTGGATCTCGACAGCAATGTCAGGATCCGTCCCGGCTGCGGCGGTCTCAGTAAACCGAAAGCTGTAGCTCGCGATATACTAAGCTTTGGGTCACGGGAGGATGCTAGTTTATGTCCTCCCATGACCCTTAAGAGAACTTTGGGGGAAAACACTTACCCCGTAGTTCTCTTTTAAAGAGGAACTTCACTCATATCTTCAAAAACAAAAAAAGGCAACTTTGTCATTACTAAACATTTCCAATCTACAAGCATATACTTCTAAATCGTTGCCACCTTTTTATTTTTTGCACACCTTTTTCTTTTCTTCCCCAGCCTTCTCACAGTGGCCATTTTAACTAAGGGCAGGTTGCTAGATCTCCCTTTACTCCTTTAGAACTCTGGTACATGCGACTAGGACATGTGACCATGCACATCCTCTTGGGGGAGGAAAATGCCTTGGCCTGAGATCTCACGAGATTACAGATGAGATTTCCCAGCAATGCTCTGCTGATGTAACCTTCCCAGGATGCAACGCTTGGGCACGATTACATCATTTGTGCCAAATAGGACCAGAAAGTAGGAAAAAAAACATTGTAAGTAGTTAAACATACTTTTAATTTTAATAAATGTAAGATGATTTCATATCAGCATGCAGAGCTGTATGCTGATGTGATTTTTTAGTCAAAGGGGGTAAAGGTCCACTTAATCCAAGGATACCAGGAATGTTGTACAAAAAGAGCAAGGCTAGATATCCAACTCAGAACAAATAAATACACTACCCAAACACTAGTTTTAAACATGCCTTTATTGCGTGACTTTAAATTACAGTTTAAACAAAAAAAGTTAATTTCAACATAGGTAGCGTATTCTTCATTATATAAGAAGCACATGGGCACACTAGTCATTGCAAAAATATGGGGGATGACACCTTTACCCTCACATTCTAAAAAAACACTAGCTGCCTGGCTGCCACGCTGATCCTAATGCTTTAAAGCTATAGGCATCCATGGCCTAAAAGATGTAACTAGATCAAGAGTTCTAACTACACTGGCTGTATGTTTTGCCAAATTACTTGGAGAAATTAAGTCATAGGATCAGCAAGAAAACCTCATCAAAATGAGGTCACCAGTGGTAGCCTTTGGGATTTCTTTTTTTTATTTCCATGACAATCTTTTTTAACTCGCATGCATCAGCCTTCAACTGGAATATAATTTTTTTTTTTTTGGCTTAAATGACCCTTTCACAATATGTTCTCCTCCACAGGTTTTATATCTACAAATAGAATATAAATGTACTAGAATGTTTGTGGGGAACCTGATGGGACATAGTATTGGAAAATAGTTAAGACCGTTCCACTGGCAGTCTCTTCAGTTCGATACCATAATAACATCTAATATGGTGGTGTGAGCTGATTCACCGATTTTTGTCCTAGGATTTATCTGTCGTGGAGCAATCAGTTAAACTGCAGGTGACCACAAATTGTGGCAAAAACCACAATATTTTGTAGTAATGCGACTATGGTCTACTCTGGACTATCAAACCTAGCACAGGTGTCAGATTTGGCTGCTGAAGACATGTCAATTGTTTAACACATTTTTATAGTCTACAAATATGTATTCATAACACATATACTTACATTTCTTAAATAAAATGTCTACATTGAACAAAAAGTTACCTCTGTATAGCACAGACTGGAGCACCTTCCACAGCCCTTTTGCCACTGGCTGGCACTGCTATAAAACAATTTTTTTTCTGTGGAAGGAAACCTACTACTCTAGCTAGTACGGTTTACAATATAACGCCTGTCCTGTAACTAGAAAAGGGCCCACAAAGTAAGTGCAGCCTTGTATTAGGCAGAGGAATGAAGCAGAGGGCCTCTTTCAAATAAAAAGTGAAAATCAATGTGAAATGTGTATTATGAGCAAATTAAAAGGCTGACATTTTTAATAATGAAATCATTGTACATTTTAAAAAACAAATCAACTTAAGATAAAGCATAGAATAGGAAGACACCTTTTCTGCAGAACTACAAAAAAATTAAAAGAACAAAAACAAAAAACACTATCTTATAGTTCACAAGAAGGAAAAACAAGTTACAAGCAGACAGTGATTATTTTGGTCTGCATACTATGCTACAGGGTCACAACATCAGACCCAGAATACACAGAAGTTATGGATTTCTGTAGTCCTGACGTTCCTGCAAAATTGAAAGGAAAAAGAAAATGTGAATGCTTCAATGCGGGAAACAAATTCAACAAATACAAAAAAGACCACACCAAGCCTCCAGGGAATTATTTGCCATAAAAAGGGCAAAGTCAGACTGAATGATTCAAAGTTTGTTTTAAAAATAAATTTTGCCCAATGATAAAAAAAAAAAAAAATATTTGGCACCAAAACATTATCACACAAGCGAAGTCCTGTGCAATATGGGCCAAGTATCTCAAAAAAAATAAACCATGTGATGTACACCTGACCACCAGCATGGTTGCAAAAACCCCAAAAAATAATAAAAAAAAAAATCTTTCAATAGTGACATGCTTAATTTTTAAAGGATAAAAGACAAAATTGCCAGGTTCCTTAACAGGGATCCCCTGTAAATAATACCCTTTGCCTTTGAACCGATAAAGATTTCAAAATAAAAATGTAAAATGTCTGCAAATTTTGTACACTTTATTCTACATTCCTATATATTTGTAACATTTGTGGAGCTTAGATACTTGGACCATTCCCAAAACAACATGCTCCAACCCAAAGATTTCCCACACATCGGATACTAGTCTATGCCCTTGCACTGCTGTATTGTGAAAACCACAACATCTCAAGCAGATACAGAGCATAACTCCGGGAGGAAGTAAAAGGGCCCTTTTCCTTAACAGAAACAATGGGCTTTCATGCACAATGGTGAGCTCTTGCTGCAGGCTAACAACTTCATAGAAACTAGTAGGAAACCTTAAAAGAAAAAAGGTTTATACACCTATCTTTTAAATGTTTACAAATCGTAAAATGAGAAAGTAAGGAAAAACATTTATTACAGAAGACATTGCTTTGCTATCCATGGCATATAAAAGCTTGGTTTTCGAGAAAAATAATATTTAAGATGAAGTCACCTTCAGTATCTGCCACGAAAAGCAGATTTAAAAAATAAATAAATAGATGTTGTATATGCATTCTAAAAAAACACAATGCCATCTTATGACAATCACAATTCCCCACCCTCAAAAAAAGAAATAAATGTAGATAAGTCTTATAATGCCTAAAAACATCTGCAAACATTTCATGAAAGAATCAAGCAGAATTACAGGCATTAAATATTAATATTTTATACAGTCTCAACAAAAGGAGCACTGAATAATAAAAGGTTAAGCAAGAGGAAAAACAATGCAGTCTGAACTCCATTAAAAGTGAAACACTAAATATAATGGAGATGACATGGTCTTGATTGCTGAAAAAAGTTCTAGGCTCCCCACAAAAATATAGAAGCGGGTTGTCCTAGAGCCAGTACTTTTGGCATTAAAAAATAATTTACTTTTACCACTTTGCTCTTGAAGTTCTTAAACACCAAATCACCACATGACCTCAAATGGTCCAGCACAAAACTGGTAAAGTGCATGTTTTGAGCGCTCACATCACTGTGTAAGGTAATGGTTCCCAAATCAGTTTCAAATTCTGTTGGGTGTTCCATTATATACCACTGTTAGCCTGAAAAGCTCCAGTGTGAGGAAAAAGGTACACAGTGATCACCATAAAAGGTCACCCTACCTTCAAAACAGGTTGTGCGAAACACAAGTGACCTTAAAAAGAAGAAAATAAACCCTAACTGATTCAAAACCATCTGGTAATCTCCACAGAATATTTTGTAATCTATTCTTTATTTATAGAAGATGCCAAAGAGGATACAAATAAACTCAATAAGCAGAGATCTTCAAAATAACAGCCATGAAAAAGAAAACAAACAGACATGCATGTTTACATGGAAATGTTCTAAGCTGTGCACCTTGTGATTTATTTAGCATAGGGATTCAATAAATATGTCTGGGGTTTTTTGTTTTGTTTTTTTTAACAGCCACATACCCTCTTTATTTTCCCATATATTTTCTTTCAATCTTTCCAATGGTAATCCTAAAAGTGAACCTGTGCCCAGACTATGAACACTAAAGTAATGATATATTCTGAACAAGTAGTAAACTAAAGCATTTCATCCTCAAAGTGCATTTCACTCTCTGCTTAGTTCTGCTTTAAGCCTAAAGACACCTGAGAAAAGCAAAAAAAAAAAAAAAAAAAACCCAATCCCCGCCAAACAAGAACCTCTTCACGATCGCCTAAGAACACTCATGTTCATATGTAAATGCCATCATAAAAACAGACTGAATAAGACCTTTGTATCATGGAGGAGCTGACCGTGGCCCTCAGGCAACAGAATGAGAACTTCAAGAACACTTGGTACTATTGGCTGGAATTAACTTTTCCACGGAATATGGGAGCCTTCTGGGCTTCAGGTAGTTTTGGGATCTCCTTGACTGACATGGGATGCCAGACCTGGCCTTGTTGAATAGATGGGTCCACTCCTGGTAAAATGGTTGCCCATTTCTTGTGGCCTCTTCTCCAATACTGTTTTGTCCAGAGGGAAGGGGGGCAGGCCCGTGTTTTGTTGGTGGTCTGTTGTCCTCCACTCTTCCTTTTTTGGTGCTTCTTTCTCTTCTTGTCCTGTTTTTTCTACTTCTTGTTTTCCTCTTTTTTTCTCCTTTTAACTACCCTTATCCTGCCTGTTCCGTCAATAAAAGTGTAGGGTTGTTCCAGATGAAGTTACAATTTTCTCAAGGAGTGCTTCTAAATCTTAGGATTTACTTCATAGGTGGTATGGTGATAGCAATGCCAGTATTACAGAAAAGGGAAATCTGATTCCACAGGTATAGTTTAATCAAAGTATGTTTTACACTATATTATACAGATTTTGTTGAATATACCTGTGTGTTACTGTCTGAATGTTTGTGCACTTCTTTGTGGTTGTTAAAAAATTAAATAGACTGAAAACAGACTTGAGTCTTGTGATTTGTGAGAATTACTTCCCAGAACAAGCAGCCAGATTGGTTATGAATGGCTTGTTTAAAGGCTCCTTTACTATAGTCTGGACACAGGTGCACTTTAGCTTTCTGCTCCACAATAACTGTAGAAAACTTAGAGGAACTCTAGGAATTTGAAACGTTAACCATTGCAGAGGGTTAACCTTTCAAATTCCTGGAGATGTTCTTTAAAGTGTATTTCCTCTTTTGCAGCCAAATTGGGATAACACCTATTTTACATTTGTTACATGTTTCCATTCACGTTGCATAAGCTAAAAAAAAAAAAAAAGTAAAAATGCTTGCAGTTTAAACTGCCTTTATTTGGGATTCGGTTTCTACATGGCTTAAGGGTAAACATTTCTACTTTTTTGTAATGTGAGGCGGGTTTGTGAGAAATTTGTGGTAACTCTGTACTGTCCTGGTTCATTTCAATATAACTTTGTAAAGTACATTTGAACACTGCCTTTCCTATCAAAGGGTTACAGGAGTACAACCCTGGCTCCTACATGGTATGCCATTTATTGAGAGAAACACAATCCTCAAATTTCAGTTCTTAGTCTTTCTGAAAGGACAAAAATTACTGAAAAACTTTGATTTAGTCATGTTGCCTGTTGCAACAAAATATCTAAAAAAGGCAAGAACTTTTTATTTAAAAGGGTCATTAAAGCCTCAGTTGTTTTGCATTTATCTACTGCTAACAAGCAATAGATATATGCAAAAACTTGAAAAAAACAAACCCCCCAAAACCTTTCAAAAGAGGTTTAAACTTACCTGCGTCTTCGCCGCGCGCTCCCCTCCGAACATCTGAAGTTTCGGGCGGCCGCAAAGGATCTTGGGGCGGGCACATGCGCAGTTCAGATGTTCGGCCGGGAGACGAGGAGAGACAAGGTAAAGGTACCCATACACTGCACGATTCTCGTATGAGAATCGCGGGAAATCCCGCGATCGTACGAGAATCGTGCAGTGTGAATGAAGACGTGCGACCGTTTCTACTCTATGGTCGCACGTCTTTTGTCTAAGGAGCATGCTAGAAAACCAGCCGAGAATCGTACGATTTTCGGCTGGTTTTTAGCATGATCGTAAGATCAATGCCGCACGGGCCGGTGTGCACATGCGCACACTGCCCGTTCAGCATTGCGGTCATCGGAAGCCCGATCTGCCTGTCCAAGATGGGCAGATCGTACGTTTTTTAAATTACTTTACAACCATCGCAAGACTAAGGTCTTGCGATGGTTGTAAAGTGTATGGCCACCTTTAGTCTATGGAGCAGCGAGCACCCGCACAGTCACCGTGGGACATGAGAAGAGGAGGATAGGAGGAGTCAGCGCTGGATCGGAGAACCGCACCAGCGCTGGAAGGACAGCTGAAAAGGACAGTAAGGAGGAAGATCGTCCGCATACACCTGTCAGTCATCTGGCTGCTATACCCAGAGAGAAGAAGCTGATCCCACCCCCACGTTTATGCACTATAAACGTAAATACGCGTCCGGTGCCCCAGCGCGCAAAAATTACAATTGCGCTACGCGTTACATATCGCCGCAAACGTTTTTACCCGACGTGACCCCGTCTTTTATATTTTACCAAAAAATTGGGTAATAAATGTTTTATCATTTAATATAGGGCAAACTGTTTTTTTTTTTTAAATTTCGGTAATTTTTCCTTAATATAGTAAAAAAATAAAAACCCCAGTGGTGAATAAATACCACCAAAAGAAAGATCCATCTGTCCCCAAAAAAGGGTATAAAATTCATTTCAGTACAGCGCTGCATGACGGAATAAATGTCAGTCAAAGTACCGCAGCGCTGAATACTGAAAAATGGCCTGGATGGGAAGGGGGTTTAACACCGCGGATGTCAACTGGTTAAGGCAAGTCCTGACACTAACATTGGGTGGGGGAGAAATGCCTTTAATGTCACTAATTGTTTTTCTTTATACTGTGTGAAAGGGAACACATAACAGACATAGTGGGGTATAGTGGAAATACACTTAAAGGCACTTACAGTATTAGTGCTGCAGAAAATTCTTTCCCTGCAAGTAAAACATATATGGCGTTTGGCTAAATAAAAAAAAAGTGGCTGTAATTTATTACAGGGTATTTCCGACCTATAGCACCTAATCAGATTTTAACATAGTAGGTTAAGAAAAAATGAATTTTAGTGCTTGTTATAAGGCACGCAGACACTTATGTGCATGAGACCTAACTGGTGACAATAATAAACAATGTTTACAATAAAATTAACTTACCTACTTATTTTGAAATTTTTTGCTTGTACATATTCATCATCCTTTGACGAAAAGCATCAAAGTTGTCATCATTGGACTGGGGGGCTTCTTTACTTTCACCACCCAGACCCTCCCCAGCAGAGACTGCACCCCTGAGAAAGGTAACAGAAACCATTATTGATGTAAAATGATTAGACTTCTTGTATTACCGGCCATTGTCTCTTCAGCTATTACAAGCCATATGCAGCGAACTGAAAACAAAGCTGTTTAATTAGTGGAAATGTACGTCCACAAGGACTGGCCCTCTATAGAACAGTGCACTGGTTTTATTGGTGCGAAGAATCTGTTTCCTTTGGATAACAGAAGGAAAACTTTAGTAGAGTACTCACACACCCATACTGTGAACAGAGTGCACTGTCCATACCTTCCTGTTTCTATACTGAACTTTTCTTGTTTTACTGTTTTTGACCAACAACCCAGGGGGAGTTTATATTGGAGAAAAGCATCAGGCTAATATTACAAGCAAATTCTGCCTACAACTGTCTGGTATTCAGCAGTGTCACTGTCACACTTTTGTAACACAGATAGTAATACTAAGCACATTAACCCTTTAGTGACTATTGGCACCTAGGCCAAATTTAGCAGGCATGAGCGTGTCAGTTAACTACTCTCTCTCTGGTTCTCAAAGAGGGGCATTTGTTAATGTGTCTCCATAATGATGCATCATTCTGTGGATACTTTTAGATAAAGATTGTGGACGAGAAGGGGTTAATCATGACTTTTACAAAACACACACTGAATATGGCAGTCTTTTTTTTTTTAAATCTCCTTGAGCCCTTTGGATGGGTCTGGTACAGCCAAGCTTCAATGGGTTAAAACAATCCTGCAGCTATAGAGCAGTCATGAGTTTTTTTCTATTTTGTAAAAACAGGCTCATGGCTTTAATAGTGATCTGGGTGGCTGTAGAGTTATCCAGCCACTTTAACCTAACTCGCAGGTGCCCTCCCAGCGCCCTCCCTCCCCCTCGAGTGCACTAACATTAATTTTAGTGTATTTTCCTGAACATATAAAGCTTGCAAAAATATTGTATGGCATACAAAATTGCAACTACTGTTTTATTTTAGAGGGGCTCTGCTTTCAGGAAACACACAATAGTTTGGTGGTTTCATGTATCTTTCTTGGCAACCATGCAGGTTCTAACTTTTAAGCAAAAACAAAAAAAAACACTCTGGGGGTGAAGTGGGGAAAACACGGGGCATTTTGGCACCTTGGAGGAAAGGCTGACAGATACACAATCACATTAAACCTTTTTCTCTAAAACATACACTTTTATAGGGTTTTTGATTCCAGATCCACTGGATCCAAGTCCTTGACCTTCTTGCCATCCCATCTTACTCAGCATCTGAAAACCCACATTTTGCTGGGTTAACTTCTTATTAGCAAACTCTAAATCTGCTGGTTTCTGTGAAGACAAAAAAGGAGGAAAGCGTAAATTTGTGAAATATGTGCTCTTACCATGTCAGTACTGCCCACAGTACATTTGTCATTATCGCAGCAACTGCAATTTCTGTAAGGCTAGAAACGTAATCCAATAGGTAAAGTGGGACACCAATGCCTGAAAAGGATGGCTGGAAAACACGGGTGGGTGGATAACAAAACAGACCAAATCTCAAAAAGTTTTTGTAGGGATTAAGTAAGAAAAAACTGAAAAAGCGTTGTAAAATTTAAACAACAACCTCTTAAGCCTGGGTAATTCAAATAAGAAAGCAAAGTCTTATCAGTTAAAAGAGAACTGTAAGAACTCTCTATTTGTCCTGTGGAGCTGAGCTTGGAATACACAATTTCAGCAATCTGCATACAGTGTGCCATAAAGAATTCACAAGAAAACTCCATACAACAAAAATGTACTTGTACATCAATAAACCAAATCTATAATACACATACTACTACTACTGCTGCTATAAGTACCATCATTGTTGCTAAAAACAGAAAACTATCATGAGAATAAATAAAATGAAAAAGTAGATATAACTAAAGAGGAAAGCAAGTAAGCCAATACAGTCCATCAATATTCCTTCATGACTAAATTTGATTGCCTTGATATCCACGCGACAAAGTGGGGGCATTTAAAAGGACAAATGGAACACGGCGCATGCTGGGATAATGTAGTGATTCTTATTTGTACAGACGCCGAGTGAAACTTGTATGGTTTACCAGCAGTTTTGGGGCATGCACTGATTTATGGTTTTATGCATTTAGCAAAGCACATACTATGTCAGTTCTATATTAAGTCTATCACTAGGCAAGCAGTTAAATATACAGTTGAAATACACCCATGTGAACTGTCTTACCAGAGCAAGGATTTGTAATTCTGTTCAGCCACAGATTCACATACTTGTGCCAGACAGGATTGCCAGGTTGGGGACACCAGTGTTTGAGGCAAACACCAACATAAAATATCTGCATTCGCAGATGACCTGCTTTTCTTCCTAAGCGACTGCAACATCAACATCCATAATGTGGCTGTGTTAGCTACCTATGGAGAGTTTTCCAATGATACATTAACTACCAAAAGACAGAGGCCATTAATCTAACCCTGACAGACGACACCTTATGACTTAAGATGACATTTTCCTTTAAATGGTCCTCCACCCATATGAAAACATTTAGGCATTCAACTGCCAAAACCAAACACAACTTTTAACATTTACCTTATTTCCTCATCACAACTTTAAAAAATAGCATCATAAATAGATAGATTTTCATTGATGGGGAGATGCAATAAAATTAAAATACATTACCCAAAATCTTTAGCAACATCAAATGGAACCAATTTGCATTCCCTAATCCTTCAAGTCCATACAATCAATCCTCAAACAACGTAGTATGGTCCTAAATACCAGCCGCATTAAACACACAATCCTACACAGAACAAAAACTTTTGTGGAATGTTAATCCCAGACTTTAGTTCCACCAGATTGCAGCCCATTTAATGCAAGTTCTCAACAGAAATCCACAAAGTAGTGGCTCTCCATAGAACAATCCACCTCTCCAGTACCATGAAACATACTCTTGGAGCTCAGAGCTTCCATTAAACACCAGTTCTGTAAACACCTGACCATAGCTTCAAACTAACTCATGTGGACAGCACCCTTTTCTATTCATGGAATATCTACCCTCTCCCCCATCCTCGGAAACCCAAACTTTCCACAGGGCCTACACAAAAGGTGCTCCACTGTCCATGATGCAAAGTCAAATACCGAGCTCCGCACTTCATTAATGGTTGACAGCTATCCAAATGTTCCAAGACCCTGACTTTGCCCAACTAGATCCCCTAGGGATACTCCAGCTATCAAACTACCTTAAATACTTGCCCCAGGGCTTTGCAATCTGAACTTGCCACAACTTAGTTTGAATGAGAATATTTATCCACCAGTCTGGTTAAACATTCCCTCTCCTTCCTCTACAACTGGTCAGTAGACCTCTTAGGCCTCAACTTAATCCCTACAAACATAGGAAAAAGATCTCAACATACCTCTTTCACTGGTACAGAACCCCCAGCATGTTGCACTCTAGCCTTCCCTCCCAGATACCTACTTGAGATGTAGCTCCTCCTAAGGAGAAATTCTCCACATCTTTGGTCTTGTCTATTCCTCCAGACCTTCTAGGCCCAGGTCGATCACCCAAACATTTACTGGTCACCCCAAACCAAAGATTGGGCATTCTATTTTACACTATAATGTACTCAGCCCAAAACATACAAATAATCTTTCATGATCCACATGGTCATTGCAGCACACTCCTGCACCCGTGTGCTGGCAAAACCCATCTCCCCAACAACGGTTCAATTGCATTGGAAATATTCAACACATGGGAGGACCTTACTAGCTCTATCAATGGTACTCACTCAAAATTCTATACCATATGGCACTATTGGATAATTATATCCTTCACGTAACAAATGCAAACATCTCTTTTCCAACCCTGAGACCTCTGCAACAACCCACTTGTCCTCATGGGTCCCCACCCCCCCTTCCCAAAAAAAGCACACAATGTGGTCAAGCCCCTTAGTACACCCTCCTCCAATTAAAGTCCAACCTATACCCATCTCCCTTACCCTCCAAACTTGCTCTCTTCCCAGACCAACCTTCTTTAAAAACGTAAAAATATGACAGCCCTAATGCTTACCATGACCAAATCAAGCAGCACACCATGCCACTCATACAGAAAACCACATCTGACAAATGTGATAGTTCCCAAAGTCACTTTGATTCTTTGGTTTCACTCTGACCCTTTTCTATGTGCAGCGCTTCCCTGCCTGACGAGCTGTATTTGGTGAACAATGTAAACTGTCCTATGTTCAGATGTTGCTTTCAAAAAGCAAAAATGCAAAGAAAAAAAATTAAAAAACATAGGTTCTCATTACCTTTCTCCTGTTGTACCCACGACCCTTGGGACGTTCATAGTCAATACGGACTGGATCATGAACTAAAAACACAGAATTAAAATGTTAGAAAAATAAACTTTGATCCCCAATGTGGCATGCCAGAAACAGTAAAAAGGAAAGCTTATGTTTAAGTTTCTCATTTGCCATTGAACAATTGGAGAAATTAGCATATAAAATTGAAGAAAAAAAACACGGATTCCACCCACAGATTTAAAAAAAGGACAGTTTTTTCTTTAAAGCTTATAAGATCTGAATTTTGTGTATTTTTACAATCTATAATCTTTGTTTTACAGAAATATTTCACAGATGACAAGATATATCCAGAGCATTAGGGGTAAGCTAAGGAGGCAGTAGGATGCTTTCCGATTTAGATTGCAATTTTACTAAATTTTCAGTGAACCTGATGACCTGACATCTTGTGCGAGTAAGGACTTATTAACAAAAGGCATGTGCAATGTATTGTGCATTTAGTAGTGTTTCTTTAAACATCTTCATAAGGAATGAAAAATTGTGCCTATAGGGCTCTGTGTTCACTGTGGTGTAATTAAGAATTTTAATACGCATTGCACTAGCGTTCATTACCCAATGGGTTGTGGTGTGAGTGAGCCCTGAAAAGTTCAGCTAGATTTTTAGTTATATAAACAGGGGGTTCCATTCAAAGATGAAGATATTTTAAAGAATCTGTAAAATATTAGTCCAAGCACCCAATCTGGCTCAAAAGGAGAGCAAAATGTTATGAATAATTTCTTATTTACATTTTTAGTCAAGAATGAAAGGAAAAAGGAAAGAAAAAACACAAAGGCTGCTGGGGGCTACTTGGGTGACAAATTCAAAATCTGAAGAAACAGTCAGAAAGGCTATAGAAGAAAATACAGTCTTACCCTGTGGTTCATCCACAAGACACACTCTTTTGGCTGGAAGCATGCCAACCTTGAGCTTGGCCACTCTCTTACGAAGAATAGGAGGCCTAGATGGAGTGGGCATTTGGCTAAACGCAGCTACTGAAGCGCCGTCTGCACCAGAAGCTTCACCTTCATCGCCTGTCTTAACGCCCTCCAGTTCATCATCTATATCGGATGTGGCTTCCTGTTGCTCTTCCTTGAACTCCGCCAACTTACTTTTATAATATTTATATGCTGGGCTATCCTTCTCACGTAAAAACCTTGATATGGAAAAAAAAAACAAAAAACTTTAGGTCTGACAATTTGCATCCACACATTTTTTAAATTGTGCAAAAACTTTAAGGTCGTACCAAAAATCAGGGTTGTTTACGCTGTTTTGCATACTGAATTCTTCAATCTCTGGGCCCATCTGGACAACAAATTGAGCTAATTTTATGGCAGTATCTTTAGTCTTCTCATCAACTGTAAGAAAGAAGAATATAACTCAAAAGGTTAATATTAAAAGCCTATGCTTTTATTACAGAAATATAATAAATCAGATGCAACTTCTGAGTCCTGCACCAGGTCAGGTAACTGTGCTTTATTTGATATGCAAAGTTTACAAGGGAGAGTTAATTTAAAGCAAACTTGTGCAGAGAGGTACAGAGGCTGCAACAGCAGACCCTTTCATCTAAAAATATTTGTTCCATAGTTATTATTCTGGTCCAATGGCATCAGAACTTTGAGTTACTGATCTAGAACCGACATGCAGATTAGGAGCTCTGACTTCCCTGATCTGCATTCCAATTTGTGGTCAGCGTCTCAGAAAGTAATGACAAAAGAGATAGCATGAACATTTGCATTTTCTAAAAGGAGATCAGCAGTGGCAGCTTAATTAGTTCCAGTTAAGTCTGTTAAATGAGCTTCAGTAGAACACCTCTGCAGACTGGTTTGGGCATCAATGCTTGCCAGAGTGACGCTTTCTCATACATTCCAACTGAGCCAAGGTAACTTGAGAAGTCACATGAACGAGCATGGGAAGCACTCTGTGCAGTACGGGCCCTCTAGATATACACAACTTTGTGCAGGTGCATAATATTACTGAAATATCACCGACAGTGTGTCTCTAACACTAGACAAAAGTCCAAAGACCTTTAGCACTCCTTACTGGAACTCCCAAGTGTATGTAGAGGGTGCTCGCAGTGACTGTATAATCAAGTGTAGGAACGTCACCAGATTGACATCAATAAATGGATTCTCACTGACGTTTGAGTCGTTGTCGGGCTGGTGTGCTGATGACGTTCTAACACTAGACAGCCTCTAAGTTTGTGCAGCACTCCTAGCAGTTTAGCAATAGGTTTTGCAGGTCCCAGCAATTTCAAAAGTGGGTTTCAGATGAGGTGCAGTTCTTGCGTTTACAGTAACAAACCCATACAGGTAAGTAAAATTATATAAAGACACCAAATGAATATTTATAATAAACTGGTGCTTTAGAAAACCAATCAGTTCATATTTAAAATTATTTTGGAAAGTTGTACTAATTTTCACTTAAAACAAGACACTGCCTTTGTCTCAACAGTGTAAGGCCTAAATTAGCAAGACAAGTTAACTGTAATTTAAAGAATCATATAGCAATAGGCTGAGTTATATAATAAAAAAAACAAAAAAACCCCTGAAGAGTTATTATGCCAAAGTCTGAAAAAAACCTCAGAATTTGTTGTGAAAGGCTGGAAGTAAATGGGCCTAATAACCCCTTACTTTGTTTCTCCAAGAAGGAGAAAGATTCAGGGATACCTGGGTTCGATGACCCAAGAAAATGCATATTGGTGGCTTTGTGTAGGAGGGTAATGAGGATGCAATACGCTCTACTGCTACCTAGGTGTTATCACTTTAAAGATTCTGATAATAGCTTTGTGCACCAGGGTCACTGACCGCTTTTACTAGACAACTGGGAGTCTTAACGTTTCAAATATTAAAAAGGACAGCAGATGCAAAATTGCTTACTATAAATTTAACACCCTATCCGGTGTTAAATTTACACAATACATTTAATCAGTGGTGCTCATGGTCAAGCCACGAACAGCTACCTACCATCCGAAACCTGTGGTTCTTTAGAAGTCTCAGCTTTTTCATCAGATGACTGATCTTCTTTCAACAGTTTACTAGTGGCACCTGTAGAGCTTTTGCATGGTACTTCTTGTTTCTTGACGTCTACTTTCTTGGACGACTGCTTTGTTGAAGCATCCTGTGCTGGTTTGACTGAAGTCTGTTTTTTTACCTCCGAGGCCACATTCCCTTTTTTTCCCACCGGGGTTGCCACCTCCTTAACAGCTGGGGTGGTCGCTGCCTTCTTAACAGCCAGGGTGGTCGCCTCCTTTTTAACAGCCGGGGTGGCTGCCGCCTTCTTGACAGCCACAGTAGCTGCCGCCTTCTTGACAGCCACGGAAGCCGCCTCCTTCTTAACAGCCACCGCCTCCTTCTTAACAGCCGCAGTAGCCCCCGCCTCCTTCTTATTAACAGCCGCAGTAGCCGTCGCCTCCTTCTTAACAGCCGCAGTAGCCGCCGCCTCCTTCTTAACAGCCGCAGTAGCCGCCTTCTTGACAGCCGCCTTCTTGACAGCCGCAGTAGACGCCGCCACCTCCTTGATAGCCGCCGCCTCAACAGACACAGTAGACGCCGCCGCCTCGACAGACACAGTAGACGCCGCCACCTCGACAGACACAGTAGACGCCGCCACCTCGACAGACACAGTAGACGCCGCCTCCTCAACAGACACAGTAGACGCCGCCTCCTCAACAGCCGTCTCCTCCTTAACATCCAGGGTAGCTGCCTCCATCTTCACAGCTGGGGTTACAGTCTCTTTTCCAACTACTGGGGTTTTACTGTCTTCCTTCACCTCCTGGTTCACATTTTCTTTTTTGTTGTCTTCAGTTAGATTATTTTTTCCCACCTTCTGGCTCACTTTCCTTATTTTTCTGCTCGCCTTCATAGGTTTGGACAGCCGGTGAACAGTTTTTTTGCCTTGACTCCTTCTTGATAAAGTCAAACTACCAAAAAGCTTCCTCTTCACGAGCAGTGCCTTTCTTGCATATAGCATTGCCCTCACTGACTCCACAGCCAGCTCTTCAGGAGATTTCTTTGCTTTTGTGGTTTGGGCAGTTTTGGCATCCAAGTGGCCTGTAGATTTATGGAGCTGTTCCAACTTTTGTTGATAATATTTATACTCATTGCTGTTTTTATCAAATAGGAACCTTAAATAGAGAGAGAGAGAGAATATATATATATATATATATATTAGTGTTAGCAATTAATAAATGTTAATTCTACCTAGTGCCTTAGCCAAAAAAGGATACCAATTATGTACTTAATCTTATTTCCGAATTTAGATGGGAACATTTTATATGACCACATTTATTTTCTTATGAAAGACAATGTCAAATTCCAGAAACATGATTTGGTATACTTGGCTAATCTCATGTAATGACAATAACCTTGCATAGTAAAAAGTAGCATATATTAACGGACATCCTTCTGACCAATCCTCATTACAAGCAGCAACCCATTTGATACTGCTATGAACAGTATTTCCCAGGCCCTTATTACTTTAAAAAAGAAAAAAAAAAATCGGCCAGATGGTGCATATTGTGGAGAGCTTTGGCTACCCACAAGGACAGTTGAAGGGGCATATTTATAAAGCAGTGACTCCTGCATTTAAAAAAATAAATAAAAAAAAAGGGAAGGATTTAGGGCACAGTCCTCAATCTCTTTTACTGCAGCCCCAGCACTTAATGAACAGAAAACATTCAGTAGAGGCTTCCTGTTCATTTATAAATTGAGGAGATAGTAAACATATATGTCCACAATCATAAATTAACAGGAAGTGATGTAGAGCATTCCCTTCTCGTTCATAATTGGGGACGCAGTATCTGAATACTATGTCCTCAGTCATTTACAAGCAGTACTGATCACTTGGTGTTTGTTCTTCCCAGTGAAGGATCTGCAAATATTTCACATATTTACCAACTCTGCTCTCCATCCTGACTCCCCCTGGCTGTCACAGCTGATGATCTCTTCTCCCCTCTGGTGCCAGCTGCAGCGGTCTTTGTCCCCATTAATCCCCGCTGCGTAGATCAGTGGGGAGGAGGGAGCGGCGGGAGCAGAGCCAATGCAGCGGTGGCGAAGGTGTGGAAAGCGGCTGCAGGGGTCTGTGCCCCCTCCGATCCCTGCTGGGAACAGCGGGGATTAGGGGGGACTAAAGCACAGATGAACTAATGAAGAATAAGAATTGTTGACAAGGATTCTCATTATCGACAAAATAGATTTGTTTTTTTCAGCCCTAAAAACTATGAAAAGAGGTTTGGAAGGATTTTTACTTTAAGTATGGTTGCTTACATAGCTTAGAAGTTTACTAGTTCTACAGATGTTCTTTTGTATCAGATTTCTATTTACTTTTTACTATATGGTGAATGTAAAATTGTCTACCGTTGCTCAAGGCATATCTAGCAAGAGAACGTGCACAAAGGGGGAAAAAAAAGTCAGTCAGTATTTCAGTCACTAAACTCTAATCGCCTGAATTGATCACATACTTCTTATCCTTAGGAATTAATTAGCTAGATAAATGATCTGTCACCTCCTACATGAACCATCACTCTTCAGGCTGCATTTTCACTTTTCCTTCCTCAAATGATTTAGACTACAAAATAAATGGTAGACCCCCCTCATAAAAGCCACAGCAGGTGAGCAAAACTGGGACTCAGGTGCAGAGACACCATTGTAGTCCCAGAAAAATGTGATTCTGTCACTGTCAACCAAAAACTGAAAGGTTAGTCTAGTTAAAGTGAAAATGGAAATGATGACACTTTTTCACCACTAGTGCCCCCTCACTGGAAAGGATTGCAAGGCTCTCCCATTACAGCCTTGCAGCAAAGCTGTAAATGTGAAGCCCGCCATCTACAACTTTAACAAAGACGTTGCTAGACCAAAATGCTTTGCTCTGCTGCTTCTTTTAAGTTGCACATGTTTGTTGTGTCAAGCAAAGCTGGGGGACACACACCCACTAAAGCCTGATTTGTGGACAGCATTCAGGAAGAGTGTGGCAGTAGTTCTTACAGTTGCCTCCGCTGCAAAGTATTGCTTTTGGCACATTTTAGATCACTAAGATCAGTTATCTTATACTACTACTTGTAGGGCGCAATAAAGTATACAGGGAGAATCCCTGAGAAAAGATTACACAGCAGAGCCGCCGCCTTCTTAACAGCCACAGAGCAAGTTTAGAAGTTTGCTACTAAATATCGGTGAGATTACTGGAGCTGTGGTGTCATTAAAGTTAGTAAACTGCCATCTGGAAAATAAAAGGAGACACCTGCCTCCAGATATTAACCCAAGTATATATGTATAACTGAGCATTCTGGTGTTGTGGGTGACCTGAGGTGCTCTAAAAGAGTTCCAGCATTATGTCCTACTTAAGGGCCAGTTTCCATGGGCTTTGGCTGGCAAAGTATACTTGTGACATCAGTTTGAGACAGCTCTGAAGTCATTCAGTATTTATTGTAGGTGCATTTGACCTGCAGTTCACCTTGTAACTCACAATGACCCCACTACAATGTGTTTTAGCATTCTCATAAATTTGTATGGGGAGAGTTGTTCTGAAGGAAACAATAGCCCATCAACATTGGCCCTAAAAGACCAGGTAGAAGTTTACTGCCTTTCAATGACAAACCACAAAAAACAAACAAAAGAAAAAACCCATTTACTTTAGAAAGACAAAACAGTCAAACACTGAGAATACTTACTGCCCATTTAAATATTTTTGTTTTCACTTTCACTGCGTCCTTTAACATTGCAAAGTAAACCTTGACATGCAGCGCTTGACAAATTCAATCAGCTAAGAATATGATCCCATGTAATCATTCTGAAAGCTGAAGGCATTCGAGACCACACAGAAAAACACTTACCAAAATGCAGGCTTTTCTCCTTTATCTTCTTTTTTTGTATATTCCAGAAGCTTGTCTATGGTAGCAACAACATTAGGGTCAGCAGATGTTCTTGCTGTAAAAGAGAAAGAAAAGTCAGTCCCTAGAAAAGGAAACAGCAGTTAATTCATCCTACAGAACCATCATGGAGGGTACAGACAATGAACTCAATCTCTTTCAAATACGAAAAATGGCTTAGGGCTGGATTACATGGAATGGACACTGTCCTTCCTCCTGGAGGGTGGCTACCTTTGTTCCCCATGGTCCCTGTGTGTGTTGTAAAGTAACCTCCATTTGAAGCTCGCTGCCGTGATGGAATACAATTTCAATACAAAGTAGTAAACTAAATGCAAGATTGTAGTCCATCACGGGAGCAAGCTTGGGGTGGTGGCTACTTTACAACACACACAGGGACCATGGGGAAGAAAAGTAGCCACCCTCCACAAGGAAGGACAGTGTCAACACCAATTCAGAGATGATTTGAGGATCTGCATCCCAGTGATACACAAATACATTTTTGTTAATAATTAGGGTCCTTGAATGTATTTTTAAGATATAACTCCCGAGTTTAGTGTCACTTTAACAATTCCATTTTATATTTGCAGCATATTCCTTTTGGAGTTGCTAGTCGTAGTTAGTCACAATCAACTGGAGTTGTTCTGTAATGTTGCAGATGTTTTGTAGCTCACCAAGCTTTCTCAGTGTCAATGAGTTTCTGAAACATAACTCTATAAGCATTTATAGCCACCTAGCTGCTAATACATCACCTACCATGTGAGAGGGGTGATGGGTGTTTTATCTATATTTTCTACAATTACCATTGGCATTGTAGACCTTTCAAAAAGGTAATCCAATGGCATTATTATAGTTGGAGGATGGGGGGTGTAGTTGGAGTGGACCACTCTGTAACTTTTAATTTTATCTTCATAAATAGTTCTTAAGTGACAGCTGTACCTTTGGTTACAAGTTGTTCTTTAATGAATGCAACAACACCTTGAGTGCAGCCTACCTGCTCCTATACTCACCCTGGTTCTCGATCCAATGATCTTCACTGTGTGGCCCCACTGGGTGCAATACATCTTGCTTGGTCCTCTTTAGCCTGTGCATGTGTGCCATGGCCCCTATGGGGAGCCAGGTCTCTGATTGTAGTGCAGAATAGATCTTTCTCCATAAAAATGAATAGGGCTGCAATGTGAAAGTGCAGGCCGTAGAGGTGTTGGAGGATGTCTTGTGATGCAAGGCTGTGCGTCTCCTGACAGGGGGGCACAGTGAAGACCTTTGGATTAAGGATGAACAACAGCTGGACCGCACTGGGAAGGTGTGCTGAATTCATTAAAATTATAACTTTTACCAAGTACAGTTGTCCTTTAAGCTCCAGACAAAGCAATATGATGTCAGTCTCTCCTTCCCCCCTCCTCAAGAAAAAGTTTTCAATTTAACTATTTCAAGTCACAAGGACAAATGCTGCAGTAGGGGACTGTGATCTGTGCTTGATACCTTTTAAAAACTGAGAAATGCACAGACAACAGGATTTACATGTATCATCTCTGAGATGGCATCTTAGTCTGGGAAGCAGATGTAACCCCGGACGATGCATAAAACAAAGATGGTACCATTCTGAAGAGAACAGTGGATATAGGCATTGTCAGGGGAAGTACTGTGATCTCTGTGTGGTGTAATAAACACCTGTTAGTGATACACATTACTTGGCATGAAAAAACACATCTTGAGCACAGTCCATTTTAGGGACCAAGTTTAATTTTATTCAAAGCTTCGGTGAAAGACTAAGTACCGTAGTATTTTTACAAAACCAACCTTCACTCTCCGCTTCAGTTTTTGTTTCCTCTTTATTATCAACCGCAGTTTCCTTAGGTACGTTGGCTCTCGATTTCAGTGTCAACTTGTGTCCACTTTTTTTCACCCAGTCTTTCAGTTTTATAATAAATTCCCTCCCAAACAGAAAAGAGTCCTTGAAATTGGGATACTTTGAGGGCTTCAAGTCTGTTCCACTGATCCCAAGGACTTCCATTACATTGTTCTGTCTAAGAGCAGTGGCCAATGCGAATGTCTGCCCCAAAAGCACCAAGGATTTCCTGGCCATAAACATGGTGTTGTCTAGAGCGCTAAGCAGTTGTTTTGCATCGGTGAGGATGGGCTGCTTTAGCTCAAATGTATTACAGGCTAACAGCAATGGAGTTGCACATTTCAGCAATCGCTGCTGTAAAATCATCATTTCCTTGTCAAAGGGCTTGATTGCATCAAAGAAGTCATTCTTAACAGTCACCGTTTTTGTTGCCACTAACAAATCCAAAAGATCATTATCTATCTTTGGACTATTCAAGGTTGGATGACTTATAGGTTTTAGACTTGAAAAACAAAGCTCTGTATGATGGACAGACATGCGACCTTTAAAAGAGTTTACAACCATTCTGCAAGTTTCAGTCTCCACCTTGAAAAGGGCTTTGTGTTGTCTCAGAAGGTCAGAATCGCCTTTAACCTTGTTGAACTTGGCCCACATTACAATCTGTTCACTGAACTCATTTTCTCCAACTGGCATATCTTTTTTTTGAGGGCTTTGTTTTATACCAGAGGCTTCACCAGCTTTACCTGCATATCCACCACTACCAAAACGGTGCCCTCCTTGTCCTTTTGCTGCCAACATGTGCATTACTCCGCGTGTTGACTGCCCCGGTCCTGGTTCCCGAAAGACCTCTTTCCCAGGTCCCAGCTCTAAACTTTGAGAACCCCGGAACTCCCTAAACATGTCTGACCTGGGCATGCCGGGCTCTGGTCCAGATAGAGAATTACGTTCAAGTTCCCAACTCCTGCGACTAAGATCCAAATCTCGGGCTAATAATTCTTCTCTGTATAACCTTTCCTTTAAAAGTGGATCGACAGAACCCCATCTGTCCATCACTGGATCGGAATGTAATCCACCTGATGATTCCCTTCCTAATTCGCGAAAATATAAAGGATTTGAACCACTGTCTCTTCTCATTTCGATATCCCACTTTCTGCTCAAATGGTCACGTGGAAGGTCACGTGGAGGGTCACGTGGAAGGTCACGTGGAAGGTCACGTGGAAGGTCACGTGGAAGATCACGTGGAAGATCACGTGGAAGATCACGTGGAAGATCACGATAGGAAAGCCTTTCTTGGTCTCTAGAAAGCGAATCATAGCTATCCATTTTTGATGATCCGGCTGAAATATAAAAACAAAAAAACAATGCACTATTTTTAACAAAATTAGACAGACATTATCCAACTCCTTTACTTCTGCACTATAGTAAACAATAAAAGTTACTTCCAGTTAAGAAAGAATTCACTGCTGGGTAGAATACATGATACACAAATATAGAAAAATAACATCTTCGAAAGTCAGTCCATGACAAGTTTCTTTTAACAAAACCCAGCGCAGATAGCTGGCCAACTGCAAAACGTTTTTTTCAGGAGATTTTGCCCCCCACTATTTGTAATTAAAGCATAATTTGTTTGGATTTAAAAGTTAGGCTTTTTTTCCACAAGTTATTGCATTCTATGCCGTCTCCAAATACTTACCTATGATCCTTTGTCACTGCCACTGGGTCCAAGAATATCTGCACCGTAACAAGAATTTATGGGTTGTGAAGGGGGTATTGAAGGCAGTGGAGAGATAGGTTTCGGTTGCTGTCAAACTATTGGGAGAGGAGCGGGGGAGATGGAGCAGGGGCATGGCTTCCTGGGCGCTGTGAGAGTTTATGGATGCACACAGCTAGACATAGGTCCCAGGCAGGAACGCGCACGGATGTGTTGTCAGCAGGGTTAGCTAATGGAGACACCCACAAACAGATAGGGGGCAAGCCACGTGGGGACTGGTTGGCGGAGGAAGAAAACACTTTTTAAGAAAAAGCAAGATAATGTAAGTGTGGACCTCTTTAAAAATAACTTTAATATCACTTTAACCCCTTCGTGACGGGAGGGGTACACTATGTCCCACCACGAAGTGCCCAAATGACTGCTCACGTACACTGTATGTGATCAGTTATTTGCGGCTCTGTAATGCTGGTAACCGCTGAGAATCGGTTACTTATCATTAATGGATGCCTCAGTCTTGAGGCATCCATTAATGAAAGAGTTAAGCTCTTTCAGACACCCGATCCTTTTCAGGAATCGGGTGTCAGAGTGAGAGCAGAGTCACATTTGCAGCTCTTGCAGTCACTCTGACAGTGGTATAGATCCGGAAATCCTGATGTATACCGGCTTCCCCCCCCCGCCCCCCTAAACTTTCATGAATAGAAACGAAAGCTACACGTTTCTATTCCTGAAACAATATTGCAGTTTTCTGATCGTTGTTGAAACGATCAGAAAACCTTTTGTGACATCTGATCCTGAAATGCTGCAGGATCAGTGTCACTAAGGTTATTATTGGCGGTTGTTAAAAGAGAACTATGGGGTAAGTGCTTTTCCCCATAGTTCTCTTTAGGGTCACAGGACGACATATACTAGCGTCCTCCCATGACCCAAAGCTCAGTATATCACGAGCTACCGCTCATGATATACTGAGACCGCTGCAGCCGGAATGGATCCTGACATTACTGTCGAGGTCCACCCAGCTGCGTGAGTGACAGCTGGCTCTGCCTATCTAGAGGCAGAGCCAGCTGTGCCCGCCCTCTCCCCTGTCCGTTCCTCCAGTCATGATCGAGAAGTGAGCGAGCGACGGTATGTGTTCGCTCACTTCCCGATCTTTTGAGCAGACCTGTGACAGTTTCACACGTCGGCTCGAACTATGAGGATGAGTGATTTTCACTCACCTAATAGTTCTCCTTTAAGTTTGAAGCAGGCTGATAATTACATTAATTACATTTTTGGTTATCAAGCAGTAATAGTGAGATTAATTCCCAATGACTGATATAATAACATATAAAAAGCAGAAAAACAATTTTAAATAGTGAAAAGTGTAAAAATAAATAAATAAATGTAACAAAAATTATATATTTAAAATGTTATACTATGAAATATAAAAATTAACCCCTTGTAATGAAAATCTACAGCTGAGCTGCAGATTTGTTTTTCACCCTAAGGGGTTATTTATTTTTAACCCCCTCATGATTGATGTTCAAAGTATGTCGCTGTCAGTAAGTGTGACACTTAATGACAGTGACATTGTATGCCAGATGACCACTTTTAGTTTTAGCTTTTAGGAGAAAAATAAACTAAAATGTTAGGTGTTAGTTTTAGGCTGATAAGTACAGAAACATTTCTAAAATCCTATAGATATGAGGTGTTTCCAAATAAATTAATGTATTTAATGCATTTTTATTAAAAACATACTACAAATTAAAAGGAGAACTATGAGGTGAGTGCTTTTCACTCACCTCATAGTTCTAGCCGACCTGTGACAATGAGACTGTCACAGGTCGGCTCAGTAGATCGGGAGGTGAGCGAACACATACCGGCGTTCGCTCACCTTTCGATCCTGTCACAGCTCTCTGCCGTGACAGGGGAGTGGCTGTATTCCCCCCTCCCCGCTCCAATAGCGCTGACTGGCGGATCGGACGGGGAGGAGCGGGTACAGCTGGCTCTGCCTCTAGATAGGCAGAGCCAGCTGTCACTCACGCAGCTGGGCGGATCCCGGCATAATTGTCTGGATCCGCTTCAACTGCAGCGTCTCAGTATACCGCGAGCTATACTGTGGCGTCTCAGCATACCGCGAGCTGTAGCTCGCGACATACTGAGCTTAGGGTGACGGGAGGACGCTAGTTTGTGTCCTCCCGTTACCATGAGAACTATGGGGAAAAGCCTTAACCCCATAGTTCTCCTTTAAAACTGGGGGAAAAGTGTTTTTTTCCCTCAATTTTAATATTTTATTTGTCCCAAGTGAGGCGTTAGACATA
The DNA here is from genome assembly GCF_000935625.1 of Nanorana parkeri. Classification (NCBI taxonomy): domain Eukaryota; kingdom Metazoa; phylum Chordata; class Amphibia; order Anura; family Dicroglossidae; genus Nanorana; species Nanorana parkeri. The sequence goes on along the minus strand of NW_017307451.1, from coordinate 465,547 downwards.
TGTGATATAAATATATAGCGCTATCTGCCCTCTAAAAAGCAATATATAATATGTGTGGGTGCACTTTCTAAGAATTATATTACTTATGTGGAAGTCATATATCTTGATTATCTGAACCTGCGTTTTCTATATACTTTCTCAAATATAAGTGCTGGTACTGGTATTGCTGTATTACCAGTGTTTTTTACATTGATCTCACATGGTACTCACCCTCCAACTGAAACTCTCGTATGGTATTAGCGATTGCTTGTTCCATGCTTATTCTATATCTCTTCATCTTCTCTTGTACTACAGCATCAAATGTATCCCGGGTAATTCTTTGGCTTGCCATGTTTCTGACACTGCGAATCGAAAAGATTTCATTTGTTACATATTAAGGCAGCGAGTCTGTAGTTTTATAATAAAATCTTGTTCTCTTACAGGACTAAGGGCCCATTCACAGAATAGCGTTGTGGTAACCACCTGATAACGTGCGAGTAATGCAGCATGCGTTACCATGCGCTAGGTAAATTTCTATTTACTTGAAAGCACTCTTCTTTTTTTAATGTCACTGCAAGGTATTATAGCTGCACTGTGTGACAGAGTGCAATTAACACAATGGTATAGTGTGAATGGACCTTTTATGTCAGAGCTAAGAATAATAATAATAATAATAATAAGGCTGTTACTGATTAAAATTTTCATGTTCGATTAATCAAAAAAAAATGTCATTGATTAATCGATTTCGATTAATTATAACGCACATACAGAATTCTTGTCTAAGCAACAATGGTAATGGGGACAGGGCCACACAAAGAAATTTAAAAAAAAAGGTAAATAAATAAAAAAAAAAATGAACACGTTCAGGTTTTATTGAAAGGGGAGGGTTACAAAAATGGAAAGGTGAATGTCCCCTGGAAGCTGCTCTTTTCCGTGTGTATATGGGCCAGTTGGTTATGAAATAATCCACTCCATTTTGTCATTTGAAATCCTTTTTTCTGCGCTGGCTATACACGCTTGAAGAGCAACAGGACTGAATTTTAAAAAGCATTGCAGAACTATTTTATATAACATAGTAACAGTAAGCAACAGGGTCATCAATACCTTTTTGTGCTTCTTCTGAGAACCTATTTGATACGGCTGATGCGTTCCAAGTACTTTCTCTCTGTGTACTTTTAAATCATGGCGCCTTGGATGCCGACTGAAAGGGACCATGAACCACATTTGATCATGCCCTCGAGCAAACTACCTCTGGATTAGAGTATACAACCTTATCAATTCCGTTAATCATCACAGTTTAAGACCAGGCTGAGGCGCTAATTTTTTAAACCAATACAAGGCATCGTAAGCAAAAAAAGAAAACTGATCTTTTTCTTTGCAATGGTAAAACCTTTGCAGAAGTCAAACACTGCTTAAATGGAACCATGAAAATTAAAAGAGAATTATGAGGTGAGTGATTTTCACTCAGCCTCATAATCTGGGCGGACCTGTGACAATGAAACTGTCACAGGTCGGCTCAGTAGTTCGGGAAGTGAACGAATACATGCAGTCGCTCGTTCACTTCTCGATCTATCCCTGCAGAGAGCCGAGACTGTCACTCACGGCTCCCTGCAGGGATCCCCCCCTCCCCAATCCGCCAGAGCTGACTGGCGAAATGGGCGGGGGAGGCGGAGGGCACAGCTGCCTCTGGATAGGTAGAGCCAGCTGTCAATTCCACAGCTGGGTGGATCCAGACAGAATTGTCGGGATCCGTCCTGGCGTCTCTGTATACCGCGAGCTGTAGCTCGCGGTATACTGAGCTTTGGGACATGGGAGGACGCTAGTTTGTGTTCTCCCATGACCCTTAGGAGTACAATGGGGAAAAGCCCTGACCCCTTAGTTCTCCTTTAAGGAGCATTCTCCCAGGACACACTTTCTCAGGGTACCTTTCTTAAAATAAAATATAGATCCCTTGAAATTATATACAATTGGACGCTACTTCCACTCCATCAGGATTAAATAACCCAAGAGAGATGGGACTCACCCCCCCGCCCACCTTTCTCTTCCTTAGGTTCCCATTCACCTTTTGGTTTATACTATCTAACCCAAGCAGAGAAAATGATAAATGCCAGGTTAACACGATGCCACTGTTTATTCCACCTTCCCTGTGCAACCCTTGCATTAGGTCCTAGAATACTACCCCTATACATGCAAGCTCCCCACCTATATTAAAAATAGACCTGCTGACTTTGTATTGTTTTCATATACTGTAACCATACTTTAAAAGCCCCATTTACATTTGCGGCACATGATTTGACGCATCATGCACAGGGCAGCCCATTCATTTCAATTGCCTGCCCTGCGCTCAACAAATGCATTCATGCACATTTTGAGCTTCAAACGCTTGTCTTGCTTGGTATGTTTGGGGTGCCGTTAACAATGACTAGTACAGCAAAAGCGAGTCTTTCACATGTTTTGTGACTGTGCACACAATTTTGATTTTGTGCACCTTCACATGCTACATTAGTGTGAATTAGGTCTTAAGGTATTGCAATTAGAGCTGCAGCTAACAATTATTTTCAAAATCGATTAGTTAGCCGATTAAGTTCGATTAAAAAATAAAATAAAATACATTTTTAAAAATGGCTCCAGTGATGGGACTACTAGTTTGTATGGAGATTGTAGTCCATCACAGGAGCAAGCTTGGCGCGGTGGAAGTAAAAAAAAAAAAAGTGTGGTGTGCAATATAGTGAAATGGAAAGTGTAAAATTATACAGCAATCAATGCAGAATGGCACCAGCTATAGAGGACTACAAAACCCAGCAATAATACATTATACAGCGCAATGCAGAATACCGCCAGCTATAGAGGAATACAACAAATCCCAGCAATAGTACATTATAGCTGGCAGTATTCTGCATTGAGCTGTATAATGTACCATTGCTGGGTTTTGTAGTCCTCTATAGCTGGTGGTATTCTGCATTGCACACTGTATAATGTACTATTGCTGGGATTTGTTGTACTCCTCTAGGAGCCAGAGAATGTAAACAGTGACACCGGAAGTGATGTAATGCACATCACTTCCGGGTCCAGTGATCGGAGGAGAGAGCACTAGCTAGGAGCCTGCTGATCTCCCTCCGCTTTGTCAGGGGAGGGAGAGGGAAATCTATCCAACTGGGCCCTGAATAGTGGTAAAAACCTAAAAGAGGTTCTAACCCTTCCCCTCTGTAATAGTAAGAAGAATTTTTGCTGGGATATACACTTTAAAGCATTTTCCTCCATCTCTACTACAAGGAATATACCTATAAGGCCTTAAGATTTTATCTGCTTCCCTCCATACTTTAAAGCAGGAAAAACAATGTTCAAAATCTGGGGGGGGGAACTAGAGTAGGAAACACTCGTCTCCTGTGCTCCTGTAACCCAACATCCCTGGATTCCTGAAATAAAACACCCGAATGCCAGCCCCTAGAACCAGGTTCGGGAACCCACTCAACGTTTGAGATACACACCAAAAACACTACCTGCTTGCAACAGCAGCCCACTCAAACTCTCTTAGGGCCCATTCACACCACATCATCTCCAGACCAGACTGTTTCCAGACCCAAAATGCATCCTTATGTATCCCTATGCTATTTCTGGCCTCTGCTCACACCAGCACAATACTGTTTGTCCTATTTTGTCTGGTCTGGAATACACTGCAACTGCGGGCAGGTTCGCATCATTTTCCAGACCAGATCTGATCCGGAAAATGGTGTGAACCTGCCCTCAGACATGTGGTATCAGTCTGTGGGAGCCATCTTGAATAAGTATAAGCTATTATAAACAAACTATGTTTAGTCCCATCACTGGAGCCATTTTTTAAACTTTATTTTATTGTTTATCCGATTAACCGATTAATCGAACCTAATAATCGGCTAACTAATCGATTTTGAAAATAATCGTTAGCTGCAGCTCTAGTGTGTGCAAAACAAATAATTGTTGTGATAATTATAGCTTCAAGGAAGCTACATTTAAAATGCTTTGCTAGATATATGTAAAACATCATAATTTCCACCCATAGTTACAATGCCAGGAGCTTGGTTGCTCCTCGACAAGCTAAAAGATCTAATTGCATGGCTGGCTGTGTAATAGTTGGTGTAGTATGTTGTGTGAAGAGAGGAAGAGCTCCATTTCCCTTAGAACTAGACAAACAGGGCTTCCTGCTAATCTAATTCACAAATGGTTAATCTTCTCCCTTTCTCATAAGCCACATATCTCAGTACCTGTACCCGAGCCTCCTCGCAATACTAGTCGAGTGTTAAGTAAATCCAATAGCGATATCAGCTTTCAATCCTCCTCACTGGACCTGGTGTCCTCCCCCTCTCCGCACACTAAGCTTCTCGCGTCTGACAGCCAAGCCTTGTTGTGGGACCTCTCCCCCGCCCCCGATTATAAGACCTTCGAAGAGCCAAGTCTCATTTTGAGAACTCTGCACAGATCATGTGACCGCAAGGCAGAGGTATACACTGAAGAATTAAAGCGATACTTTACTACAGCAATCACAACACCAAACAAAATGTGATCTCTTATTAAAAGGTTGCATATTGAGAATATTTACATAGGGAGATTAGTATTGAGAATGGTGAAGTAGTTAGCTCCATCTACTAGAAAGAAACTGGGTGGAAAGTTGCCACCATAAACTATGGATAAAGGGCACCCCAGGGGGTCATTCCCTCAGCTATAGAAAAATTGATTGCTCATATAATGTGTGTGATAGTGGATCTGGGTGGCTGTAAAGCTTTTAGCAGCCTGCTTCTCCCCCTGACCCACCTCCCCACTGTGTTTTTCGGGGTCCCCCAGACCATGGCAAATAACTTCAGGATGGAGAGCAGACCAGAGAACGTCCATTCTCCGATATGCTCTGTGAGACAGGAGCATTGTACTTACAGCCTCCCTGTCTCAGCTGCACAGGAGATTGAGCACAATGCTGCAGGAGTGTGGAAATGTTAAAAAAAAATAAAAAAAACTACTTGTCCAAGGATTAAAGTGGGGGCCCAAATCTACCTGTCCTGATATAAAAGAATTTTAATCAAAACTGTATTTAACGCTCCTAGGAAGTGCTTCTCATTGGTCAACGCAATTTGCGAGTGAAATTCAAAATCCATGAAACAGGGGTGCACTGAACAGCAGTATGGGGTACAGATAGCACAGGGGCAGATTCCACAGTGTGCCATATCATGGTAGCCGGGGAGCAGCACACTCTAAAGCTGGCCATACACCTATAGATTCTCTCCAGATTGCAGATGGAGGAATCTCCCACCGGGCCAAGCTTCAGTATCTTGCTAGTCAGCCCCCCTGGCTCTCAAAATACCTGATTGGATGCAGTCATTGTTCAGGTATTTTGAGAGCCAGCGGGGGCCGACAAGCAAGATACTGAAGCTTGGCTCATTGGGAGATTCCTCCATCCACACAGTTTAGTGCAGATGGAGGAATGTGTTGTACTTTTTCCATCTGACCATAGAAAATCTGCAGATAATCTATAAGTGGCCACACGCACAATGTGCATTAAAGGGCAAGTTCACTCTCCCAAGTAATTTGGGAAAATGGAATTACCCACTCAAATTTACTCCCCCCCCTCCTTTACTTACCTTTCCACAAACGGTCCTTCCCCTCTGCCAGTACGTGTGTACTGTCTGTACCCCATACTGCTGTCCAGCGCAATCCTGTACTAAGAATTTGGAATTTCGCTCTCAAATAGCGCTGACCAATGAGAAGTGCTTCTTAAAATGTTTAAATACGGTTTTGATTAAAATAATTTGTATTATTATTATTATTATTATTAACAGGACAGGTAGATTGTCATGATGGACAAGTAGATTGGGCCACCTCTTTAGTACTTGGAAAAGTAGATTTTTTAAAAAAATATCCGCACCCCTGCTGTCACACTCATAATGTGCTATCATATTGGGGGCTTGTCAGTTAAAAAGTTATGCAAAAAAATAAAATAAAAAATGAATACATTATAAAAATGATGTCTAAACTTTGGAGCTATAAAGGGTTTTAAAGTATAGCCTATAGACAATTTTTGGTACAGTAGCTTTTTGTCATTTCATGGGCACAAGCAAATTAGAGGCTTGATATTTGAAGATTACTCAGCGCCACCATTTACATTTAAAGCAGAACTCCGGGCAAATCAATTCTTAACTGTTGCAGGGGGGCTACACCCGAATTGCAAGGGTTAAGAGACAGGTAAATCTGCTGTTCACAGGCCCACAGCAAACACTCCACATTCCAGGTATTTTTTAAATACCTGAACGCTAGCTACATACATTAGCACCATACATTAACTTTTTTTTCCTCCTTCAGCTCTGTGGACTAAATAGAAAAAAATGCTTTTTGGTGTAGGTGGGGGTATCCCTCCTCCCTGCCGGGCTATGGCATTCTGACAGCGGTGGTTGCGCTGCTGTCGGAATACCTGAACAGTGACTGCAGTTGATCAGCGTTTGGCCGAGAATTTTCAGACCCGCTCCTTCCATAAAATTTGATTGGAGAAAAAAAAATAAGAATTTTATGGAATAGGAGACTCAAATTTTGGCCTAATCAGCAGGACTCTGCTAAAATTCTAGCAGTGTACAGCCAGCTTTATAAATAGGTCTACCTATCTAGGGATGCTCCAATACTGTTTTTTCGGTACTCACCGAAATTTCCGACCGTGCTCGGTAAAGAAGCCGGAGAACAAACAGGACTGATATAATTCAGAGATTAAAACAACACTTTTTTTTAGCAGGGTATATACTTCTATACATATGGTGTGGGACATCTGCATGGCACAGACAGAGGTGTGAGATTCCTATCACTCGAAGGTGGGGCAGGTGTTTTTTTTTCCCCCACCTCTACATTTGTACTATCCTTACTGGGGATGCACCGATACCGATATTAGTATCGATATCGGTGCCGATTCCGAGTATTTAGGCAAGTACTCGTACTCGCCCAAATGCTCCGATGCCTAGCACGAGTACTTCCGGTATCAGGAAGCCGGGCAGCGCGTCATTACACGCTGCCCGGTTGAGCATGGAACCGGCATCCCGGCCAATCAGAAAGCAGGGCGTTGCGTCATTACACGGCGCCCAGCTTCCTGATTGGCCGGCCAGACGGCTGCGGCTGGGTACGGGACGAAGGCCGCGTTCTCGCTGGAGAGGCCCCGGGGGTGACAGGCTGCACATACTAAGGTAAGAGGCGGACTTTCTTGTTAATCGGGAAGCCGGGTGGCGACTCTTTACACGCTGCCCGGCTAATCAGGAAGCCAGGTGGCAAGTCATTACACGCCACCTGGCTTCCTGAATGGGACTTCCGTTACTCGGTAATTGGTGTCGGCGAGTACCGAAAAAAAATTATTGGTACTCGGTACCAAAATACCGGTATCGGTGCATCGCTAATCCTTACCCCATACTGCCGTCCAGTGCAGCCCTGCACTTTTAATTTTTTAATTCTGCTTGCATATTGCAAGAGCTCATTGGGCAGCGCGGTCATCACCTGACCTGAGAAGCGCTTCTTAGCGAGGTTAAATACAGTTTGTGTTAAATTTGTTTGTAGGACAAGTAGGATTGGCATGAGGGACAAGTAGATTGGCCCCCACTTTTGTCCTTGATCAAGTACTTTTTTTGTTTTTAAACTGTCCACACCCCTGCACAGAAGTACCACCATGCAATGGATATGACCCCAGCAAGCTAGCTGTATACTAGAAGCTGCACTTGTCGGGGCTCGTGAAGGCACCCAACAAATCAAACTCACAACATTAACACTACCTGTTGCAAACTGCAGTCCACTCAACTTCTCGATCAATAATTAACATAAAGCACGTCCAGCATCTGCATGCAAAAATGTGATGTCAGCCTTCGGCAGCCATCTTTACTAAGGGTAAGCTATTATCAATGAACGCAATCATTTTGTGAATACTACAAAATGGGTCTGCTATTGTAAGGCCTCTAGTAAGTTAAACCAAAAATACTTTGTTAGGCCGGCGGAAGTAAAAGTATGGGTTTAAAAAAAAAAAATCAATCAGCATTTCCCTTTGTCCCACACCTAAAACTCGTGCCATGACGTCACTTCCACCCATAGTCGCAATGCCAGGAGCTTGGTCGCTTCATGAGAAGCTCGGTCGGAGATCTCACTGTACGGCTGGTTGTGTGTCATTGTATATTATGTGGAGAGGAAGAGGTTCGGGGTTAAGCAAATTTGCTCATTGTTCCCTATAACTAGATAAACAGGGTACCTCACTTATAAGTTGCAAAGGGTTAATCAGCTCTTTCTCATAACACTGCAGCAGGTACTGACCTGTATCCGAGCCGCCTCAATAGCAGTCTAAAGCGAATCCAATACGAAGATCAGCATTCAATCCTCTTCACCGGATCTCGTGACTACCCTCCCCGTGCACGAAACTCCCTCCGTCCGAGAGCCAAGCCTCGTTCTGGGAACGCTATACAGACCACATGACCTTACAGGAGCCAGGCCTCAATCTAGAACCTCCCACCGATCACCTGACCGCAAAGAGCCAAGCCTCATTCTGGGACCTCCTATAGATCAGAGTTCACATGACATCAAACAGCCAATCTTCGGTCTAGGACCTCCCAGAGATCGCATGACATCAAAGAGTCAAGCTTCATTTTAGGACCTTCCAGAGATCAGGGGATTGCAAGGAGGAAGTATATAGGGGGATTTGATCAAAACTAGAACAGACAGAACCTGGAGCAGTTTCTTATAGTTAGCAATAAGGTTCTCTCTTCAGTTTGTTCAGTTAAACTTTGAAAAGATAGAAAATGATTGGTTACTATGGGCAACTGCTACAGATTCTGTCCCCTCCAGTTTTGATCAGTTCCCCCAATAGTGTAGAATGAAAGTGACACGTCTTGTGGTGCATATTATTAAAAACCAATAAAGAAAACACAGTAATGGCAGACAAAAGGCATATTAGAATATTGTCACGCTAGTCTTTTCTAAACTCCAGTTCACACCTAGGCATTTTGTTGCTTAAAGCTAAACGCAACAAGGAATCCCATTCATTACTATGGCCCCTGCTGTTCACACTTTAACATTTTGTTGCAAGCAGAAAAGCATCTGTCACTGGAAAAAGTACATGAGCTACTTTTTGGCAGATTACAGTGCATTTTGGTCCCATAGACTTCAATGGGAAACGCCTGAAAACACGTGTTTCAAGTGTTTTTGCATGTTTTGTAACAATGGTCAAGCAGATGAGACCTAGGAAGAATCCTTTTGAGGCTTTTACTGCTCATTAGTTTAATGTTAACAGTGATTGATGGCCCTAAAAGTATTGCTCACACTCTGCACGTTCACGATGATATGTAGCATGTGCAGCGTGTTGGGCGCAATCGTCGTTTTCGCACGTAGTCGCAACCGATGTATGTTTGCTTGTGTATGTGAGGGTGGAGGACCTTGAAAAATGTTTGTGTTTTTAAAAAAAATGTTTTTATTTTTGTTTTTTACACTTAACTTTATTCTTATCACATAGGGGGAATAAGAAGTTCCCTGTGTGATATCAAATTACAGTGACAGGTTCTCTTTATGGAGAAATCATGGGGTCTCTAAGACCCCTAATGTCACTTAGAGACCCCCAAAGAAGCTGATGAAGCAGAGATCTGCTTCCCCAGGTTCCCTCTGGCTTTGGAAGCCGGAGAGTGACAGCTGAATGTATGTAATAAACATCACTTCCACACTCACTGGAGAGGAGGTGGTGTACTGATCTCCCTACAATCTCCCTGCTCAAAGTCACAGTGTGGGTCCCGAGCCCGACAGAGCCCAGGATTGGCGGCGGGTAGGGGGGGCGCACAAAGGCACAACATACAAGCGATCAGGCAGCTCTGTAGCTGCCAGACCGCTTGTATGAAAACATCATCGCTGGCTGTTTAAAATTTTGACAGTTTCCCGTTTATCCGTGTGCGCCTGGCGGATACAAGGACGTTTTTAAATGCCCACCCGCATCTAGCAGGCACTGGCTGTTTATGTACGACTGGCGGGCGGCAAGTGTTTAAACAGTTGTCACTGGAACAAGTATCTCCATTGGAAGATTTCCCCTCTGTTCCTGTTCTGGTGGCAAGGATCTATCCTCATTTTAAATAATTCCTGGTGACATTGGTGATCAGGACAGTGATGATGGGCACACACCTTACAACCATCGCAAGACTCTTGTCTTGCAACGGTTGTAAGGTACTTTAAAAAAATTACAATCTGCCTATCTTGGACAGGCAGATCGTACTTGCGATGATCGCAAGCCGCGCCCCCCGCCCTTCCGACGACCGCAATGCCGAACGGGCAGTGTGCGCTTGCGCACACCGGCCCGGCCGGCTTTTATCCTACGAACATGCTACACACCCGCCGAACATCGTACGATGCTCGGCGGGTTTTCGAACATGTTCGTAAGTTAAAAGTCGTGCGACCTTACAGTAGTAGAGGTCGCACGGCTTCCACACACCTTACGATAATCGTACGATCCTGGGATTTCCTGCGATTATCGTACGATTATCGTAAGGTATGTGGGCACCGAATCTCCCTAACGGGGACACAGATAGAAATAAAAACCTTACACGTGATCTAACTCCTCACTACTCCATCCAAATATATAAAAAAGTTCAACTTCGAGCTATACTTTCTTTATTATCATATAAGACTGGAGTTCCGCTTACATATTTTTATATATGTATTTGTTATTCCATTGGAATGATGCTAAGGCTAGGTTCACACCTAGGCGATTTATCTCGCGAATTTAGTCACGCGATATCGCGCAAAACACAGATTCCTATTGAAGTCAATATAGGCTGTTCACACGTTTGCGGTATATTATGCGGACGAAATCGCCTGTCATGCAAAAAGGTGCAGGAGCAATTTCCAGCGGTTGCCGCACGGTTTGGAGACATCTCTATGCATTGAAAAGACAACCGCACAGTAGCGCAAATGAAAATGTGTGGAAACCGCTCGTCAGCTCAGTCGCCTAGTTGTGAACCTACCCTCAGGAGTTTATTTTATGTTTTGAATTATAGGTATTCACAACATTGAACCTTTTCAATTTCTGCTTTTCATATGAGAAAACATTGATAACTATAGTTGTATGCAAACAAATATGCTTACATTTTGTGTTTGCTATTATATATATTGCCATTGTAACTGGTGTTACTATTTACACGGCTTTGCTGACATTTGGGTTTGGTCCCTGTTAGGTAACAATTCTTTTATTTGGTTGCTGGGACTTTGCAGTCACGTGATCTGCAGGGTTCCACAGAGAGGCTCGCGTGCTGGAAGGTCATGTGAGCTCTAGAGCAGCCCCAGAACGAGGCTTGGCTCCCGGAAGGAAAAGGCAATCTGCACAGAGAGGACGGTTACAAGATCCAGCGAGGAGGATTACATGGTGATATCTCTGTTGGATTCACTTAACATTACCTACTATTGAGAGGTACTGACATCTACTGCCGCAGGGTCATGAGAAAGAGAGCTGGTTAACCCTTTGTGGGTATTATGTGATATTTCCTGCTTGTCTATTTATAGAGAACAATGACTTCAGTTGCTGCCCATAGCAACTAGTCAACTGTATATCAGGGGCTATACTGAGCATTTTAAAAAGGGTCTTGGGCTACCTAATTGTGACCTTTGCACTGACCGATACTTGAACATCAATTCGCAAATCTGAGATTATATATAAATTTTCCCCCCATCATTTTATCTGCTGTTCCCGATCTTCTCCCTGCAGAGAGCAGGGACTGTTAAGGTGCCCACACACCTTGCGATAATCGTGCGATAATCGCTGGAAATCCCACGATCGTACAATTAGCGCAAGGTGTGCTACTGTAAGGTCGCACGACTTTTATCTTAAGAACATGTTTGAAAACCCGCCGAGAATCGTACGATTGTCGGCGGGTGTGTGGCATGTTCGTAAGATAAATGCCGCACACTGGCCGTTCAGCATTGCGGTCAGTGGAAGACCCCCCCCAGCGGGGCGGGCTTGCGATCTTCGCAAGTACGATCTGCCTGTCCAAGATGGGCAGATCGTACGTTTTTTTAAATTACCTTACAACCATCGCAAGACAAAAGTCTTGCGATGGTTGTAAGGTGTGTGCCCAGCATTAGTCACTGCTCCCCTCAGGTATCCCCCCTTCCTCTTCCCTCTCCAGTTTCTCCACCACTTACAGGATGGACAGACAGGGGAAGGGGCAGCCACAGCTGTCCCTAGAGAGGCAGAACCAGCTGTCAATCAGCACTTTTTTCCTGTGGAGAAAATTTAGAATTTTTAGCCTTCAGGCCTAATAAAAACGTCATAAAAAAATGAGGAAAGCCTGCAATGTGAGTCATGAAAATGTGCGCACATATACATAATCACTGCACCTCTTCATTACCACAAAAAATGCAAATCATGTACAAAGGCGGAAATAGACTTTAACCACTTAAAGACCAGGGTGTTACACCCCCTTCCTGCCCAGGCCATTTTTCAGTATTCAGCGCTGCGATACTTTGACATTTATTCCGTCATGCAACGCTGTACTGAAATACATTTTATACCATTTTTGGGGGACAGATAGAGCTTTCTTTTGGTGGTATTAAGGCCTTGTTCACACCAAATGCAGACCAGATCCGGTCAGGTTTCTGCACACACAGTGTAGTGGGTTGTGCCGCGTTTTAGACTCGTTTTGGATGCGTTTTTGATGCGTTTAGGGCCGTTTTTTTTAAGTTTAACATGGACTTTCAGGCACTTGCATGCGTTTTTGCGTTTTAGATGCTTTTTTGATGCGTTCCAGAGCAGGTAAAATAGGGCTTGCCGCATTTTTTTCATCCGGTCTGGATCTGGTCTGGATCCGCACGCTGCGATGTGAACTGGAGGTCAAAATACCATAGGAATACATTGGACGCAGTTTTGATCCGGTCTGCACCTGCTCTGGTCCGGATCTGCTCCGCGCTTGGTGTGAACAAGCCCTTAATCACCACTGGGGTTTTTATTTTTTACTATATAACAAAAAAAGTACCCTAAATTTTGTAAAAAAACCTGTTTCCCTATGAAATGTCATGAAACATTTATTATCACTCCAATTTTTTGGTAAAATATAAAAGACGAGTAAATAGACACTAAAGATGGAAAGTTTCAAAAATGCACGAGCCCGCGAAATCACAGATAACAGCCACACCCAAAATTGGCCATAGGCGACGCTTTAAAAGCTTTCACCGCTCATCAGTTTAGTGTTTCAGTAATTTCAGTAAATCAGTTTAGTGTTAGTAATTAATGGCCCTAAAATTATTGCTCTCATTCCCACGTTCGCGGCGATATGTAACGTGTGGCACAATAGGCAGAATCGTCGTTTTTGCACAGTGGTGCACCCAACGCATGTTTGCATGTATGTGGGGGGGTGGGGGAGTTTTAAAAAAATTTGTTATTTTACTTTTTTTTATTTTATTTGTGACTTTTTTTTTTTTTTTAGCTTCTTTATTTGTTTATGCTTTAATAATAAAAAAAAAAAACTAATGTCACCTAGGGACCCCACCGAGAAGCTGATGAAGCAGAGATCTGCTTCATCAGCTTCTCACCGGTGTTCTGTACCGGAGAGTGACACTGAATGCAGGAAGTGATGTAATATACTTCACTTCCTGCATTCAGGGACAGAGAAGAGATCAAAGGGAGATCGTGTACGGGTCGTCTGCAGTGGAGGCAGCAGTAAGCGACTCCCAGTGCACATGTAATGACATGCAACAAGTTATGTTCGGTGCTGCAGAACTGTGAGCTCTGTCCCAAGGTGGGTGGGTCCATGACAACTTTGGCTCACTGGAAGTGAGCTAAGTGGCTCTGGCGATCAATCATGCCAAAACCTGAATAATTTCTATTGGGAACAGTGCCAGACTGTTGGTGAGTATGGTGGCAAAGTTGCTTATTTGTTTCCCCTTTCACTGGTTTGTTTATTTTTCCACTACTTTAAAGTGCAATCATTGATTTTATGATAACTAGAAAAAAGAAGAAGAATGCCTTCCCATTGTGCTCCCTGCTATAAAGGCTGGTTATGGATTCATGCATGTACCACTTTTTTCTAGTTTGACTATTTTTGGTTAGGGGGATGCACTGGGGTCCCAGCGTGCATTTTTGGTTGCTGGGCCCCCAGTGCGTCCCTGCACCTTATTAGGAGGAGTAGGCTACCTCCAGGTACACCTGCATGCAATCTATCGACTTCATTAATATGCTCACACTTGGAGACTCAGATACATAGAGTTAGGACCACACTTTGCAGAGGTGCCTTGGCGCGGCAGTGTGGCTTCTACATATTTTTGGCCAAAAGTTTGTGCAACTAAAACCTCTGATTTTAACGCATACTGTTGACAGGGCTACTTGTTTGGTTGCAGGATGGCTGGCAGGCTGAGGCTGGGGAATTTTTGTGTTTTGTATCG
>NW_017307451.1:449642-450057 GCF_000935625.1 Nanorana parkeri | reverse complement strand
TCCAGAGCAGGTAAAATAGGGCTTGCCGCATTTTTTTCATCCGGTCTGGATCTGGTCTGGATCCGCACGCTGCGATGTGAACTGGAGGTCAAAATACCATAGGAATACATTGGACGCAGTTTTGATCCGGTCTGCACCTGCTCTGGTCCGGATCTGCTCCGCGCTTGGTGTGAACAAGCCCTTAATCACCACTGGGGTTTTTATTTTTTACTATATAACAAAAAAAGTACCCTAAATTTTGTAAAAAAACCTGTTTCCCTATGAAATGTCATGAAACATTTATTATCACTCCAATTTTTTGGTAAAATATAAAAGACGAGTAAATAGACACTAAAGATGGAAAGTTTCAAAAATGCACGAGCCCGCGAAATCACAGATAACAGCCACACCCAAAATTGGCCATAGGCGACGCTTT
>NW_017307451.1:446879-449391 GCF_000935625.1 Nanorana parkeri | reverse complement strand
TTTTTTTTTTTTTTAGCTTCTTTATTTGTTTATGCTTTAATAATAAAAAAAAAAAACTAATGTCACCTAGGGACCCCACCGAGAAGCTGATGAAGCAGAGATCTGCTTCATCAGCTTCTCACCGGTGTTCTGTACCGGAGAGTGACACTGAATGCAGGAAGTGATGTAATATACTTCACTTCCTGCATTCAGGGACAGAGAAGAGATCAAAGGGAGATCGTGTACGGGTCGTCTGCAGTGGAGGCAGCAGTAAGCGACTCCCAGTGCACATGTAATGACATGCAACAAGTTATGTTCGGTGCTGCAGAACTGTGAGCTCTGTCCCAAGGTGGGTGGGTCCATGACAACTTTGGCTCACTGGAAGTGAGCTAAGTGGCTCTGGCGATCAATCATGCCAAAACCTGAATAATTTCTATTGGGAACAGTGCCAGACTGTTGGTGAGTATGGTGGCAAAGTTGCTTATTTGTTTCCCCTTTCACTGGTTTGTTTATTTTTCCACTACTTTAAAGTGCAATCATTGATTTTATGATAACTAGAAAAAAGAAGAAGAATGCCTTCCCATTGTGCTCCCTGCTATAAAGGCTGGTTATGGATTCATGCATGTACCACTTTTTTCTAGTTTGACTATTTTTGGTTAGGGGGATGCACTGGGGTCCCAGCGTGCATTTTTGGTTGCTGGGCCCCCAGTGCGTCCCTGCACCTTATTAGGAGGAGTAGGCTACCTCCAGGTACACCTGCATGCAATCTATCGACTTCATTAATATGCTCACACTTGGAGACTCAGATACATAGAGTTAGGACCACACTTTGCAGAGGTGCCTTGGCGCGGCAGTGTGGCTTCTACATATTTTTGGCCAAAAGTTTGTGCAACTAAAACCTCTGATTTTAACGCATACTGTTGACAGGGCTACTTGTTTGGTTGCAGGATGGCTGGCAGGTTGGGGCTGGGGAATTTTTGTGTTTTGTATCATTGATTTTATGGTGCCTGTGGGCCTTTGCCATCCCTGTAGTTGGTAAATAACAGGGTCTAGGTTCTGCTTGTGCGTATGTTGGTGGGTCACATTTCCATGTTACCACATGGCTGACTCTAAGGCTGAAGCTCAATGTAAAAATATTTGCTACACCTAGCTAAATAAATATTTTAGCATCTGTGCTCTCTTACACTGTACTATTCTAACTTCTTTTTTCCAGATAAGACCAACACAGTGGACATTTGAAAATGGCATGCAAATGGATAACACAGGAGACCTTTGATGCTGTAGTACAAGAAAATATGGTAGAATTTGACATGGAACCAGAAGAAGCTTTGACTGAAGCTATTCAACAGTTTGAATCCCAAGGTACCAGACAGCTGAAATCTAAATTAAGATTTGGTCTGAAATGTAAAGCGTGTTTTCATGATTTACTCCTTGTACAAGATTAATTCCGTAACAAAGACTAGAGGCCACCACCTAAAACTGGTAGAAAAAAAAAATTCAAACACAAGGGGCGAAGGGGGTTCTTCTCAGTTCGAGCGGTTAGGGTCTGGAACTCGTTGCCACAAGCAGTGATTGCAGCAAAAAGTGTGGAATCATGCAAGAAGCTTTTGGACGATTTCCTGAGAGACCGTAATATACAGGGGTACAGGTACTCTTAAACACACACACACACACACACACACACACCCTTTATTCAACCTCAAATACTATGTAACTAATTCCTTTGTGTACTTACAAACTTGCGGCCAGGCTATGGACTTTGAAGTTTTTACATATTCTTAACAAGCAGTAGCTTTTAGGGCCTATTTAGATCTGTGTGCACAGAGGTGCGTTGTCATGTATCAGTGTTTGTTTCCTTTGTGTGTTGGCATGCCTTTTACAATGCAATTTCGTTCGAAGTTAGGCTTTAGAGTGGATAGAGTTAACAGTTATTGATTCTGCATTGCAGAAATGGAAACAAAGTATTTTGATTAGGGGCAACTTGGGCACATTTAGTTTAGCACTGTACAATGCATGCATTAAAACGCAACTTTGTAAATGGGCCCTAATCAAGTCCCCATCAACCTCTGTAGCTGCACGCATTGTGAAGCAATTCACCCTCTTTAAAACTGTCATTGCTAACATTTGGTAGAGGTTAAATGAAAATAGGAATGGGCACGTTTTTGTTGTTGCTAAATACATTTTAAAGGTGGCCTTCAACTTGCAATCTTCTTTCAGTTAATTTTCTTAAATAAAATATCTTCCAATTTAAATGTATGTCATCCTAAGTTAGTAGATTGTACAAGCATCTTTTAACATGTGTGGTCCACTTTAAGATCTTTAGATTTACAGACAACCATATACACTGCCTGGACAACCCATTCAGTTTATAAATATATGTTTAGTCAGATAGGCTTTCACAATGCATAGCTGGCAAAGTCCAGTAAATTGTACAATGGGGTTGTAACAGCCATAGCTACCTTATGCCAGGTTGGTCTGTTTTTAGCACCTCAGAACATAACAATAATTGATGCCAAACTCTTAAACCCCCCCC
>NW_017307451.1:439126-446725 GCF_000935625.1 Nanorana parkeri | reverse complement strand
CCCCCCCCCCCCATTCTTTGTGCTGGTATATGCAGCAAATATCTTTTAAATATGTGCATTTTAAATATAGTGTGTGTGTGTGTGTGTGTGTGTGTGTGTATTTTGTTTATTTTTTTAAATCTTCTCAGATACTTCTTGTTTTTTTTTAAAAATATTTTCCTCCAACAAACATCCCATAAAAAAGAAAAAATGCATAACAATTCAAGCAATACACAAATAATAAACATACCATCTAACATATAAATACAAAAACAAATACATCAACCACCATATATATAATTAAAAAAAAAGAAAAAACTGGATCATTTAAATCTAATCACCTAAACACATGTATACCTTTTTAGAGCACAGCTAAAGCACTCCAATTACAGCTTAGGCTCTCCTAAACTTCCCTCATATGTCTAACTGATAATATTATATAAGAATTCACACATTTCTTTGTTGTATACGGTATTGTATCCATCTAGACCGATATAAGGAAAACTTATCCTCCCCTATTCCTCTATATTGATAAGTAGTACGGTCAAACATTACCATCTGATCTAACTCATCCATTCTGATAGTGATGGTGGGGAGAAATATCTATTTCCTCGTCACCAATCACAATAAACAGTAATTTGGTATATGAACTCATCGCCGAGGCATCAAAAACTGCTAGTATGCATACTCCAGGTGTATTATTTAACAATATACCAAAGACTGAGTATATGATCTGAAGCACTGCACCCCAATATCTAACCAGATATCTATCCACAATAGATGTATCGGTGAACCTTGGTGAAAACCACATTTTGGACATGAA
Source organism: Nanorana parkeri (assembly GCF_000935625.1). Classification (NCBI taxonomy): domain Eukaryota; kingdom Metazoa; phylum Chordata; class Amphibia; order Anura; family Dicroglossidae; genus Nanorana; species Nanorana parkeri. The sequence continues at coordinate 445,923 of NW_017307451.1, read as the reverse complement.
GGATCGTTCCTGACACCTTTTTTGAACAGAAACTCTGGAGTGCGATAAGTCCTATGTAAAATAAACAATTTAATAAGTCTATGGAAAGTAAATAAGGGTGCAGATAGAACAGCCCTCTCTACTCCAGTCCTCATCTGTAATAGGGCCTAGATCACCTTCCCACTTACCCCTAACACTAAAAGGTGAGTGTAACATCGAGTTAGTTATTAAGCGGGTATATACATAGAAAATAATACCCTTGGTATTGCAAGCAGCAACCAGGGTATCCAAAACCGGTGTTGAATGGAACTATGCGGAGGCACTACCAAATTGGGAAGTCAAGGCATGTCTACGTTGCAAATATTGGTAGAAAGCAGTCTGAGGCAATCCAAATTGGGATTGCAATTGTTGAAATGAACAGAGAGCATTATCAACATATAACTCGACTCTCTACACACCCCAGCCTGCCGCCAGTTCCTAAAGCCCTGCAACTTGGATATCGCCGGAAGTCTACCATTGTTCCAAATCGGGGTATATCTAGTGAGACCTGAAGTTCGTAAAAGTTGTTTAGTCTTCTCTCATACATGCCCCATTAAACTGATTGTGCCAAGGTGGGAGAACTTTTTAAAAGGCAGATCTGTCTCCAACGAACCCAAAGGATTATAACCATCAAAAAGATACTGAAGAGAACGGAAAAAATGATTGTATTATTGAACCTGAGTGAAATATTTCTTCATTGTCCACAGAGGGACACAATAGACCACATGCTGCTTCAGGAGGATTGGGCAGTGGGTTGTAAAACAAAGGAAAGGGGCAGTTGAGCCCAGTGTCCTAAAGGAGGAAGGGCATCTTTTCCTCAGCATTTTGGTCCATCTTACAGGGATTGTCTTGCATTCCCTGGACATGGTTAGTGTAGTCAGGGTTTACCTGAATGCCACTGCTTTAAGAAGAAGAATTATTTGTGTGTTCTCACAGATGGTCCCCCTAAGGCAGGGGGTGTCAAACTCAATTTAATCGTGGTCCGCATCAACATTATGGTTGCCCTCAAAGTTATCTAAGACTATATAAATGTATCTAATCTTTATCATAATTGCCTCTGCATTCGATTATCACTGGTTTTAGTAATAACTTAATACCTAGATCTGAAAGTAGAAGTCTAGGAAATGGCCTCGTGGGCCGGATTCGACCCCTGGGCCTTGAGTTTGACACATGTGCCCTAAGGGATCTGCAACCATTTCTAGATTGATCAGTCAAACCAATTTCAGGTTTACGCATTGAAGCAGTGGAATCCCTCTTTTTCTGCCACTGCACATTCCACCAGGGCAGTGAGTGCTTCTGTTAACGCTTTTACAAAATTTTACACTGTGGACGTGACTTCATCAATGGATACCAGCATCAACGGTAAGGTTTTGCAGGCCGCTATGTGAATCATTCTTTAGTTATGGAGGCAAGGTTCTTACCTGGTTGTTTTGGTGTTGTGGTGTACTTGTGGTGCGCACCCTTCATTAGATACTGCTTTTGGATGTTCCACTGGCCTTGTATTCAGTGTTGTGTCCCACAATAAACAATGTAGAAAATTGTATATGTGATACCCTGAAGTGTCTACTTTCACAAATGGTAGGCCTTTGTGGGGTGAATTTAACTGTCAAACTGCTAAGATGCCCCAAAAGGAGACATAGATCCATCTATGAATTCACACGTGAAAAGCTTATATGTCACTTCACATAACGGTGTGCATGGTATACATTGGGGGTATTGTTTTACTCAGAGGATGCAGCTGAACACAATTTAGGGTTTTGTACAGGAGTAGCACACATCAGGTTTACAAGACCCCCCATGCTGCTTTAGGGACTTGCCTTTAAAAGATGCCTCTTGATCCAATCTTCTTCTCCCTTCCACTTGTATTCAGCAGTCCCTCCAGCGTTAGTGCCGGTCTCTGATCCAGCGCACAATCCTGTCTCTTCCTGTCCCACTGTGTCTGTTTGACGTTCACGCTCCAGGCTGTGTGCATTCAGCTCCACTGTGTCTCTCCGCCAAAGATCTCTACTGCGTGTGCTTGTGCATGGTATACATTGGGGGTATTGTTTTACTCAGAGGATGCAGCTGAACACAATTTAGGGTTTTGTACAGGAGTAGCACACATCAGGTTTACAAGACCCCCCATGCTGCTTTAGGGACTTGCCTTTAAAAGATGCCGCTTTATCCAATCTTCTTCTCCCTTCCACTTGTATTCAGCAGTCCCTCCAGCGTTAGTGCCGGTCTCTGATCCAGCGCACAATCCTGTCTCTTCCTGTCCCACTGTGTCTGTTTGACGTTCACGCTCCAGGCTGTGTGCATTCAGCTCCACTGTGTCTCTCCGCCAAAGATCTCTACTGCGTATGCACCCGCCCCATCTCGAGCGACTTTGAAGGTTGAAGCTTAAGATCTTCAGACGGGAGCGAGCGGCGGAGACAGATCTACGTTTTTTTGGGGGGGTTTTTTTGTAACTTTTTTTTTAAAATTTTTTATAAAAAATGTTTTTGCATATATCTACTGCTTGCTTGCTTGCAGTAGATATATGCAAAAAAAAACCCTGAGAGATTAATTCTACTTTCGCTACGTGTGCCCCCGCAGGCACGGCGCCGCAGATGTATAATGTGTTGCTGGGATTTGTAGTGCTCTATAGCTGGTGCTATTCTGCATTGTTTTTATAATATATTGATGGTATTCTTCGTCCCTCTACAGCTTGGAGTCAGTGGCAGAACTACCAGCGGCGTAGCCGCTGGACCCTGGCACTCCACTACTGACTCCAAGCTGTAGAGGGACTACAAATCTCAGTGCGGACATCCTTCACAATGTACCCGGATCACCTTGGTTTGTTTATTTGAAACCATTTATTTTCTATATATTTTTAGATAAACTGTGGCTCTAATAATTTCTCATTTACAGTTTTTCTTTCCCAAGGTGGAGAGACTTATTTGAGCCACAAAAACACCAGCAAAATGTCAGCAGTGTGGAAGTATTTTAAAATCGATGAGAGCAACCCATGCTTGGCAGACTGCAAACTTTGTTCTGCAAAATTATCAAGAGGAGGTTCAAAACCGAGTTCTTTTACTACCAGTAATCTCATAAAACATCTCAGATTGAAACACAAAAGTGAGCATGATGAATTTACCGCCGTCTCAAGCCGTAGAACTCAACAGCCAACACTGAAGCAGAACCTAGCAAGACGAGAAAATGTGTCAAAGGATATCCCAAGGGCAACAACAATAACCGAGGCGGTTACCCAGTTCATCATTCTTGGTGATCAGTCACTATCTATAGTTGACAATGTGGGATTTCGGAGACTTCTTAATGTTTTGCAGCCAAAGTATGAGATTCCCAGTCGCTCCTATGTCATAGATGTCGCCTTACCACAGATACATGACACAGTGAAGAAGCACATCACCAACATGTTGCAGCAGGACATAAAGGCGATTAGCTTCACCACTGACATTTGGAGCAGTAGTGTGAGTCCAGTGTCTGTCATCAGCTTAACTGCACAATGGATAGATGACAATTTCGCTCTGCGACAAGTCATGCTCCACGCAAAGAAATTTCAAGGTGCTCACACAGGCCAAGTTATAGCAAGTATACTTGAGGAAATGCTTGAGACTTGGGCGATTCCCAAAAGTTGTGTTCATGTTGTGGTCCGTGACAATGCCAGAAATATGATAAAAGGCATAGAGGATGCCGGACTTCCGAGTATTTCATGTGTGGCCCATACGCTGCAGCTGGCTGTCTCGGAGGGTCTGTTATCACAACGCAGTGTTGCAGGTGCAGTGGGAGTTGGGCGCAGAATAGTCGGCCATTTTAAACATTCAAACCTGGCATACTCTTGGCTACAGGATATTCAGGTCCAGCTTGGTCAACCAGTTAAGAGACTCCAACAAGATGTACAGACTAGCTGGAATAGCACGTTTTATATGCTGCAGTCTCTGATTGAGCAGAAGCGGGCCATTGAAGTATATGAGTCTGAACATAAGCTCCCTGTCACCATGACTGCAAACATGTGGAATCTCATGGAGAAGATGCTGAACATCTTGGCTCCGTTTGAAGAATTGACTCGCCAAGTGAGTTCTTCAGATGCTTTGGCCTCGGATGTAATTCCTGCAGTCACCGTGCTACAGAGAATGTTATCAAAAGCAGTAGATGAAGACCACGATATTCGAACCATGAAGAGCACGTTGCTTGCTGCTTTCCAGAAGCGATTCTCTGACACAGAGCAAAACCCACTTTACTACATCGCTACTTTACTTGATCCAAGGTAATTATTCATTTCTGCTGTTACATTCATAAAATAAGCTTTTATTTAGTCCTAAGTAAATAAAAAAAATTATTATAAAATTAATTTTTCAAATTTGAGAGACTGCAATCAACCATTTCTTTTGGTTGTTTTATTTTGTTAATGTCTTTTTACTTCATTTCTCTCCCTTTTGTCATTGTTTTTAATTTCAAAGTGCTCACATTTTTTTATTAATGCACAGACAGGCAAGTACACTGCTTGCTTATTCATCATTATTTTGTTTTTCCCTCTTCTAGGTATAAAGATCGATTCTTCTCACATGCAAACACTGCCAGGAAAGCCAAAGAAATAGTCCTACTGGAACTGCAAAACATTTTTGAAGAGGCAGCCACAGCCGAGGTGCTTGAGGAACCAGCTGTCAAAAGGCCTCACAGTGAACAGCCGGGTACCAGTCTGGACAGTGTTTTTCAAGAAATTGCTTTTGAATCCACATCTGAGAGCCATGCTCCCACAGCTGTTACCATACAGCTAGAAGCATATCTCGGAGAGGTCACTGTGCCTCGTTTGGACAAACCCCTTAAGTATTGGGCAGTCAATAAACTACGATTTCCCGCTCTGGCCCAAATGGCACAAAAATATCTTTCAGCTCCTTGCAGCAGTGTGGAAAGTGAAAGATTGTTCAGCACAGTGTCACACATTCTGACTGACAGCAGAAACCAGCTTCTAACTGAACATGCAGAGATTCTCCTGTTTCTTAAAAAGAACCTGCCACTTACATTTGAAAAGTAATGAAAATTGATGGACTGCCTGTTACTGTACAACTGTTACTGTTAACATCTTTGGCTTATAATTGTAGGAGTGTTCATAGGAAGAAAAAAAAAGTGAATTCCTACGAACCCCTCCTCCAATTATAGGGCTAGATTATCTTTGGTTACATTAAAAACATGTTCTGTGAAATTTGCTTGAGTTTTCACAACATTGTGAAAAGCAAATAAATATATATATGTTTTTTTTACAATGTCTTTTTACAGTTCTTTATAATTATAAAGAGACTGCCCAAAAATCATTAGTCTGTATTTAACATTTTTTTTCTAAAACAATACTATGCCACTTTTAAAAACAAGTATCAGTAATTGGTATCGGCAAGTACCTGGGGGAAAGTACTTGTGATTGGTCTTGAAAGAATGGTATCTGTGCATCCATAATTTTAAAGCATGTACAACATATCCTGTTTTTTGTAAAAACTGTTCCTGAAGCCTTATTGACTTGTGTGTTTAACATTTTCATAAAATATGCTTGGTTATCCATCAGATTTGTTTCCCCAGCCTTTTGGACTTGTGTTGATGGGCAAACGCTACATGCTTTTAGGTGCATTCAGCCTGGGTTGCAAACAAAAGCCCGTACACACAAGCCCGTTCTTTGTTAACAAGCAGCACCCACTTGCAACATGTCGTCATCTAATGTTATGCTGCCTGATCAAATTACTGTTTGGTTCAAGTTAAGTAAAATATAGGGATTCTGTTTAAAGATGAAATCTAGGCATATATAAAATACACAGTTTATTGCAGCTCTTTAAAGGAGAACTATGATGTGAATGATTTTCAACCACCCTCATAGTTCGAGTCGACGTGTGACAATGAAACTGTCACACGTCGGCTCTATAGATCGGGAAGTGAGCGAATGCATACCGTTGCTCGCTCACTTTCCGATCATCTTCCTGCAGAGAGGAGGAATCTACAGGGTTGACAAATTATGGAATTCCGGAGCTTGTCTGTCCAATCCATGAGCCAGAAGGATTTTTCAGGAGCCAGATCCACTGGCAACAACGAGGGAAAACATTGTTAGGCACCAGCTATTATTTTTAAGGAGCATTAACTACCAGGCTCCTGGGATTTGTCCAGACCTGACTTACTTGCACCTCCTTCTTGGACTCTTAACATGAAATAAATTTTAAAATAGAATTAAAGTCTTTCCTTTTTTGGCATATATCTACTGCTAGGCAAGCAATAGAAATATGCCCCATGATTTAAAAAAAATAAAAATGGGGCAAATACCTAATTACTTACCTGTTCCAGCGCCGCCCGCTCTAGGCTGAAGAACTCCCAGGTCACAAATGGCTGTGAAGGACGAAGTGTGCAGACGCATGCGCAGTAGAGCGGAGGGAGAGAAAACATAATGACAGTGAATGGACGCAGTCGGGAGCACGCACGCCAGACAGACACCGTGGGACATGAGGAGTCTGCGGTGGCTGAGAGACCAGCACCAGCGGGGGAGGAACTGTTGGAAATGAGTGGAATGAAAATGATTGTATCAAGGCAAGTGCTTACAGCAGCATTAGGGGGGGAGGAGAGCTTAATGTCACTTTAAACTATTAACCAGGTGGTTATAATATGCCTCTATGGATGCATTCCTTTTATTTTTATAATTGTTTCTGTGCACTAAATTTCATTTTCGTATATTTTCTCCTAAAAATACTGGTTTGATAAACATTTATGCAAATACAGTGCGACATAAAAAATTGCAACTAGAATTTTTTTTATTCTACAAGGCCTCT
>NW_017307451.1:425826-439047 GCF_000935625.1 Nanorana parkeri | reverse complement strand
GTTTTTTTTTTTTTACCCAATTTTTTTGTAAAATATAAAAGGTCACGTCAGGTGAACAGATACCAAACATGTCAAGCCTTAAAATTGTGTTCTCCCGTGAAGCCGCAAAAAACGTACCCCAAATTTTCCATAGGGGACACTTTAAAAGCTTTTACTGCTCATCAATTTAGTGCGAACAGTGATTGATGGCCATAGAATTATTTCTCTCCCGCCGATGTTTCGTTTTTGCACATAGGCGCACCGATGCATGCTTGCGTATGTGGGGGGGGGACTTAAACATTTTTTTTTTTTTAAAGGAGAACTATGGGGTTAAGTCTTTTCCCCATAGTTCTCCTTAGGGTAACGGGAGGACACAAACTAGCGTCCTCCTGTCACCCTAGGCTCAGTATACAGCGAGCTATAGCTCGCTGTATACTGAGACGCTGAAGCGGATCCCGACAATTGTGCCGGGATCCGCCCAGCTGCGTGACTGACAGCTGGCTCTGCCTATCTAGAGGCAGAGCCAGCTGTACCCGCCCCCTCCCCCGTCCGTTCCGCCAGATCGGAGCGGGGAGGGGGGAATCCAGCCCCGAGAGCCGGTATATGTACGCTCACCTCCCGATCTACTGAGCCGACCTGTGACAGTCTCATTGTCACAGGTCGGCTAGCACTATGAGGATGAGTGAAAATCACTCACCTCATAGTTCTCCTTTTAATGTTACCTACATTTTTTTTTTTTTTTACACCAACTTTATTACTATCACATAGGGGGCTAACCAACCCCCTATGTAATAGCAAAAAGGGTGTGAAAGGTCCTCTTTATGGAGACAAGACATGCTTCCCCAGATTCTTCTTCTTATGACTCTTAAGAGCCGGAGAATGTGCACAGTGACACTGGAAGTGATGTAATACACGTCACTTCTGAGTTCAGTGATAGGAGGAGGGTTCAGTGGCTGGAACCTGCTGAACTCTCTCTGATCATTGCGGGGAGACCCGTGGTGCCGGTCCCAGGCCCGCATGGGGGACAGCGGAGCCCGGGAAAGCAGGCGGAGGGGGCAGCACATTCCACCGAACGGTACAAATGATCCGAAGGCAGTATAGACACCGGATCGCTCGGATCTCTTGTATCTTAACAGCCATTGCCGGGTGTTTAAAACTACACCAAGAACACAGCTGCAGCAGCAGCTGTGTTCTTGCTATAACCACTATATATGTATTTACCACTAATATATATATTTATGGCTACCCCCCACAGCAAGTGGTTAATTCAGTTAGATAGTAACATCCTCTATATATCTGGGACATAAAGGATTTTTGTAGCACACATTTCTTGACCAGTCATGCAAGGGCTTGGCTCGAACCAAGTTCGCCCAAGCCACGCAATCCTGTCAGTGACCTACCACCCTCCAGGCCCAGTTAGTTGCGGCCTGAGCATTCTCTGCCTCTATTATTTATACTTTGTGAACTTGGTTAAAAAGTGATGACAGACTGGGGAGGGTCCCCGGGCGACCTTGGCTCAAAGGAAGTGGGTTGTATGATGCTGGTCATTGACTGAGATCATCTCTGGCAGAAAAAAGTACTGCGGGAGAAATCTCTGGATTGAAGTTGAATATTGCAATAGAAGTTGTTTTTCTATTTTATAATTTAATGGGCTATTCATTTTTATTTTTGACTGGTTTTGATTTAATACGCTTAATTTTGAAAATGTATTTACAGAAGAGTTTGTTTCTAGTACCTCATTAGTCAATTTCATAAACATCTACATAATGACGGCTATAACTGCTTTTTTTTTTCTGGTTAATTAGGTGTTGACTTGACCAACATAATTAAGGAGGTTCAAAAACAAAGTGATGGGAGTGAGGCTGCCTCAGGCCATGGCATTCTGCAGGTAGGTGTGCTTTCTTTATCTAGGAATATGGATCCCCTGCAGCCAAAAGTCTTTTTAATGTGCGTGCGTTTTGTTTTTAACATAGGGAAGGTTAGAACAGGTCATTGTTTCCTGTTGGGAGGTTTCCCTTCACTTTCTGTCCCAGTGACAAGGGGTCAGAGGGACAGAAAGGTGAATCTTTTATTTTGCTGTAATAATATTATTATTGAATACAGAAATCAAGTAAATAAAAGCTTGTTAAATATATACCAGTTATTTCTTTCTGTCATTGTTTTCATTGCAGACATTGGATTTGTTGAGACAGGCTGTGGATTCTGGGTCTGCAAGCCCTTGCTCTAAAATTCTTATCCAGTTTGGAGATCAGTGCAAACAGGGCATGGGACATCGTTACCTAGCAGGACAGAAGTCTGCCTATTCAGTTCTTCTTGAAGCCTGGAAACTTTCTGAGGACGACAGGGAAGTACTATTGAATGCTCTTTATGCTATGTCCTGTCTTACTGATGGACAGCCTGATTTGATGGAGGGTGTTGGAAAGGAGCTGTTAATTCGTAATTTAGAGAAATATTCAAATGATGCTGAGGTGACCTTGATGGCAACCCGTCTCACTCGGCACATGTGCCTGAAACATGAGCAGAATCGTCAAGACCTTGTCAAAGCAGGCATTTTACCACATCTTACAAGAGCCATATCAAACCATGGAGCTGATCCAGATTTGGTGCGTGAAGCTTGCTCTGCTTTGAAGATCATGACCTTTGATGATGACATTAGGGTTGCGTTTGGACAAGCACATGATCACGCAAAGATGATTGTTTTGGAGAATGGAGGCCTGAAACTGTTGATAGAAGCTGCAAAAGGTATGAAGTGTATATTGTCCTGCTTGTATTTTTATTTAAAACATTTTTTTTATATATATTAAAATGATATAACAAAAACCAGACCAAAAAGGAACAAATAAGAGTTTATCAGGCTTTGCATGCTTTAAAGCCAGTCTAAATGACCCTTTATGGTAGGGCCCAATTCAATAAAGTCCTAAAATGCATACCTCTACTCAGCATAGGGTCCCTCTAGAGACAGCCTTTTTCCTTGTCACCTCCTCTTTAAAGCCATGGGATCTATGTGAAAGAGAGGCACTGGCTGAGTGCTGAGGCAGATGCAGCTAAACAAGTTAAAACAAAATGTCTGTGTATGATTTGGACTTGTTTTCACATCCCAGGAGATTAGAATCTACAAGATAATTGCAAGTGATGCTTAATACTGGGATAATTGTTTGTAATTATCAGGTCCATTCTAAGGACCCTATCAGGTCCATTTTATGACCATTCTAAGGGCCCATTAACACCACTGCTGTCTGGTGCCTTGCATTAATGCTCCCATTTTATTTGAATGGTAGTGTGTTGTATCCTAGGTACATTGGGAAACCATTTAGAATAATTGGCAGTGCATCACACCAACATACGCATCACTGCATTCCAATGGTGTTAATGGGCCCTAAGCCAACCAACATATTTTGTGGCTTATTTCTTCATCAAGTGAGGGACATAGGAAGTCATATAGTGTTGAGTAATATTTCTTCCTACATGAGGATTGCACAAACATTTTGTAGGCTAGCCCAGGATAACCCCTCCCACTTCCACAATTTTTTGCTAGTGTCCTGGGAGGATAGGTGTGTCTTTTTTTTTTTTTTCTCTTTTAGCTCCTTGCTGTAGTGAGGTGGATATATGTCTTGGCAGTTTTTTTTCCCCAGTCATGTACCCCCTTCTTCTAAGATCTTGGGGTCAGGTGAGCCAAGGCTTACAGCCTCCTTTAGGGAGACTGTGGTTTCCCATACCAGGACATTGTTCAATTCCTTTATATGATCCTAGTCTTTGGAGAGGTTTTCCATCTCAAGCATGTTACTCACGCTTAGATGGTGATTCCTTTCCTCTTGGAAACTGTTGATTCTGATCCATATCCTGGTTGGATTGGATTGACCAGTTCCATGTTTTGGGCTATCTTTAGGGAGTTTGGCCTGATCTGTTGTCAGCTCCAGGTGTTTGATGTCCATGTATCGATGTTGAACTTCATACAGTCTACAGTTGTTCACATTGGGCATGTTTAATGGTTGTTTACCATTGCTCACCCCTGTTGGACTGGTTTTGATCATCCCGACAGTATATGACTTTCGGTGTCCCTCAATGCATGACTAAGAAAATAAGCTTTTTGTGCTGGTATGGCTACAACTTTTTGTTTGCTAGTGTCCAACCCTCCTGTAGATGTCAGCATAAGCCAACAGTATATCACTTCCTGTGTCTCTCAAAGGGCTCCAATAAACACATTTTATCACAGGGAGTACAACAATCCTGTTTTCTCATTTAAGCCCCCTGGGAAACCATCATTTTCTAGATAAACATTATTCAAGGGTATGCATTAGTATTAGCAGTAAGAAACCCCAAACACTGCTGTGTAAAACTAGCGTAATTACTTTGCTTTTGAACAAAACCTAGTTAAATGACCAGTTAGCCTAAAAATATTGAATGTAAAAGAGCTACCAACATTTACAAATGTCTGTATTGAAATATTTTGTCCCAGCAAAGAGGAGATTTTGTTACACATCTACCATATTGCCGAATAACGTAAAAGCAATGCTCCCGATTTTGAGCATCAGTTGTGATCCCTAGGCCATTTCCGATTACCTCAGATAGTGATTATTATTACACATGGAGGTTATCCAACTTGTGGAAAAATCTCCTTGCAAGCAGGCTGATCGTTTATTCTGCTGTGTAGGAAAATGAAGGATTCAAAGTATTAAGGATATGCTTCTAGCAGCTTTAGGCAAGGATTAGGGCTGGTCTGGGCATTCAGTAAACTCATGGGAGGGCAGGCAGATAGTTTCCTGCATATCGTTCTCCAGGAGATCATCTGCCTGAAGGTGAGCTTTATGCAACAATGTTTCATGCAGGCAGAAAATCTGTTATTCCTACTTTTTCCATAGGGTTACTGAACTGAACATGTATGGGCGTGCCTGACTAATTATTGTTTTATTTGGCTTTCAAAGATACATTGTGACTGTAAGTGTATCATACATATAGTATGTCTTCAAACATCTCTGGAGGTGCCTGTAGGCCTTGAAGGAGAACTATGAGGTGAGTGCTTTTCACACAATTAAACTGTCAAAGGTCGGCTCAGTAGATCGGGAAGTCGAGAGGTGAGCGAGCGCCGGTATGTGTTCGCTCATTTCCCGATCTCTGAGCTGACCTGTGACAGTTTCATTGTCACAGGTCGGCTCAGATTATGAGGCTGAGTGAAAATCACTCGCCTCATAATTCTCCTTTTAATAAGAAACATAAAGAGATCTATTATTGTTATGTAGAATTAAACACTGAACAATATCAGGTCTAGCTCATCCACTCTTTTAAAGCATAGCAGTAATGTGTTCTTCGAAAGCAGAGTAATTCTGAGGCTCTATAGCAAGCAGTCAAAGGAGTCCCATCCCACCTTCCCTGTGCCATTGTTAGTGCACCAATGTGATATGCCAGCCAAATCCTCTTGTAAACTATATTCAAGCAAGCTACTTTGTCTCTGAGTTGTGCCACATTTTGGAGGAAGTGTGTCTCTGCACCACCTTCTAATGACTCCCTCCCTTGGTGGGACTTTACTTGTAGTGTGGTGATTTCCTGTCGAATTGAGTATTGTCTTGTCTTCTAGCTTTTACAGATGACACTGGAGTACTAAGTGAACTATGTGCTACAATTTCCCGCCTTTGTGTACGTAATGAGTTCTGTCAAGATGTTGTTGACCTGGGTGGTCTAAATTTTATGGTGGCTCTCCTAGCTGACTGCATCGATCATCAGGTAATAAACAGCCATTATCCACTGCAATATAGGCAAGCAGCTTCCACTGCAATGCCTACTTTAGAGTGTATGTCTGGGGAATCTCCCCCTTTTCTTTCTCCTTTTTTTTTTTTTGTCTTATTAGGGGCTTCTTTGTCTTTAATATTAGTTCATATTGAGGGTAGCGGTCACTTTTAGCAATCGTCCAAAGCAAACTCATTTTTTTGAAAAACTTTTAAATATTTTTATAGTTTATGTTGATAAGGCTCTGACTGGTTAGACTGCTTTTCACCCTGATTAAAACTGTCCTACCCCTGGCTCATTTTAAAGTGCTCTAACAGCTGAAGACTGGCTCTTTTAATTCTTGTAGTAAAACAGCTGTCTGTGCTAAGTATTTGTTACATTTTGGCCTAGTCTTTCTCATTAAAACTGTCCAGCCACTAACCAATATTTACATTGCTTTATTATCTGCAGGGTCACTTAATTTTTGTTGTAAAACACTTACCTATGTCTCTAATACATTTCCGACTTGTCTTGCTTATTAAAACTGCCCTGCTGCTGGTCAGTTTTTACACTGCTTTATTATATACGGTCTCCTAATTCCTAATGAGAGTTTGATATTAAGCAGCAACAAGACAGGTTAGCATAATTGAAAACAGGGACAGCCTCTGCAAACCGTTGGCCAGCATTTATCCAGCGATCCAAGCAGGCCTACTACCGCTTGATAAAAAAAATCCTGGCCCTGCTAAAGCCTCTTTTTAACTGAACTGAATTCGATTTGGGCGATGATGCTGTATGTAAGCCAAGTTTATTTAAAAGAATCCAAAGCCAAATGCAGAATATGCTGTGTGAGAACATCGTACCATTCTGTAACACCATGTACATCTTTAAGGGATCCCCAAACATGTAATTTAAAGGATTTTACTCTTTGAAGAGGCATCAAAAGGACCCTCTCCTGGTTGTGCAGAATTAAACCTTTTTGGCATTGGTACATATCTACATTGGCAGTGCCCAGCTTCCCATGCCTTGTTTGACAATACCTTGCATACTAGCTCTAAAAATGACCGTAGTTGGCCAACATGTGATATATTTGTGGTAGTGGGAATCTAAATTTTTTAAGGCTATCTTGGGTTGCATGTTTTCTCCTTTTGTCAGGAAACTAGCAGGGTTATTCACAAAAGAGTGAAGAGTTTGGAGAACACAGGAGAAGTGACCAATCTAGGACAACATGGCTGAACTGGAAAGTGAGCTGAATTGGAGAATTTTTCCAAATCAGCTATGTTGTGCTAGATTGTTCACTTCTCCTGTCTTCTCCAAACTCTTCACCCTTTTGTGAATACTCCTGTAGGTCATTTTATCTGTTGGCTGTATTCATGAATTTAACAATTCCTCATTAGACTAGAATATTTCTTCAAATGTTTTTGGATCTCTGAAGAAGTTATTTTTTAAAATTGTGAGGTAAATGGTGATCTATTTTGCCTTCACGGGGAAATTACAGTTATGGGAACATAGAAAAGATTTTAGAGGCTTTTCAAAGCCAGTCATATTTTGTATTTAGTCATCTCCAAAAATCAAAAGAAATGTGTTTTAAATATGTCTAGTTGTCATGTTTGAAATCGTTATGATGCGTGCTTATATTTCTAATCACCAAACCACATACTGTTTGAATGGTTGAGCATAATCTTTTAATTGTATGACTTCAGCTCCTAAGTCTTGCCTGGGGTTAAAATAAGATCAGGTGGTCTGTCCTTTCCCCCAGATCTTCTAACCTCCCTGGCCTAAAAAAATCAAAACAACAAAGCTATGCAGTGTACATGATAAGGAACTGATCCTTTGCTTCCTGACTATTATTAAAGTGATGGCACTACCTGTAACTACAGGATGTAAAGGCTGATAAATGTGTTTCTTCTGTCTGTTGCATATTCTGCAGGACAGTTCTTGGGATAGCCGTGGCATGTGATGGTTGTCAGAAGATCTGACTACTGAAACATCTGACTTATAAAATATCTTTCCATAAACATGCTCCATTGCTTTGGCCAAACGTGCATCTATATGCACTGAGCAGACAATCCTGGGTCGTATGGTTACCAGCAATATCTCGGTATGCTTTAAGAGTGAGCGCAATAGTTTTAGAAGAGCTTAGGTCACCTGATGATAGTGGACAGATTATTTTCAACTATTATTGATTATTGGTCAAGTATATAGTGTATGATGGATTTTGCAAACTAGATCACAACAATATATGTTGTATATTTATTTAAAACCAGATATCCTTATTGGTTTAGCACTTAGTATGATTGTTTTTTTTAATAATATTAATAATAATGCATGTTTTGTAAAAAAAAATAAAAAAAAATTCTGTTTTTTCTTTTTACTCTATAAAAGTTAAATTATATGTATTCCAAAAAGTACTTCTTAGTTTAGAAGTAGGAAAGAATTGGAACACCCTGTCAGTTTTTTTGCTTCGTCCCCCTCTCATGCTGGGGGAGAACTTCCCTTTGCAGCAGACTGCCTTGTCTCAGGAATGGATACATGGTGTCTGTGTATAGGTTTGCAACCTGAGCCAGCACTACAGGAAGAAAGGGAAGTTCTCCCCAAGCATGAGAAGACATGAGGATTTAAAAGGAAGAGCAGCAAAGAGAAGGGAAACTACCATGGATTACAGTATTGGTTTATGTTAAAAAATCTGAGGGTTTAATGTCACTTTAAGTGTTCGTTTTCATCTAGGGTTAAAAAAAAAACCCCAAGAAATACTCACCTGGCTGGCTGCCAGACCGTTCCCTGCATCCTCTCTCCCTCTCCGGTGGTCTAATAATCAGTGAGTCATCATGTCCAAATAAGTGTAATATGGCGTGAGGACGCTGAGAGACATTACATTGCTGGAGCGGAGAGGGAGAGCGTCTAGCAGATTTGGGTGAGTACTTTCACTCCCAGATCAAAATGAGCACTTAACCCTTGCAGTGCGGGGGTGGCCCCACTGCAAGGGTTACAATTTCTACTGCCTGGAGTTTTACTTTAAGTTAATGATCTATATAAATGACTGTGGTGTTTTAAATCCTGTTTTTCTCAGGAGCTCATAAAGCAGGTATTGAGTGCCATCAGGGCGATTGCTGGTAATGATGATGTGAAAGATGCAATAGTCACTTCTGGGGGAACAGACCTGATTGTTGTTGCGATGAATCGACACCTCTCTAATGCTCAGGTAAGAATGAATATATAATGTTATACAGAACTACTGAAAGGAAAAAAACAAGAATCTGTGATAACTCACTGCATGGCTTAATCACAGTGTAGTCCAAATGCTTTGCAAGAATTTGTTTTATAATTCCATTTCTCTTTTCACAGCCTGTGAGAGCTGAGGGAAAATCCCAGTGTTAATATCATAATAGCCAAGTAGAGTAAGCGTTTAATTTGCAGACATGACAGCTGTAAAAGCAAATCATTAGTATATTTTCAAGCCCAAATAAAAATTGGCAATCCACAGCATCTGAAAAAATAAAATTAAAGCAACTCTGCCTTTAACACTCACCTCACCTCCAGAGTTGTCCCCCTGCAGACTTACCAGCTCAGCAGTCCAGCACTGGTCCCTTTTTCTGGGTAAAACTCATGCCATCATTATCTAGGGCCACTCTGCAGCTTTTAGGATCTGCCTACAGGAAGAACGGTAATGTCACGTGACTTTAAAAAAAAAGAAAAGGTTGGGGGTGCTCCAGCATGTGTGTGGGTGGGGTCCCAAGCGTAGACTTGGGCTTTATTGTACTCAAGCTTGGGTATGTGCTTTATAAGTATGCCTCCTTTTGTATGTTATAAATGGAGTTGATACCCATGTGTGATTCACCTTTCACTCATGTAATTAATTCCCAGTGGGAAATATTGGTATTCTGTTATTAGTCAATCATATAATGGACGATGAGTGTTTGGGGCATCTGCACTGTCTCCACTTATACACGCAGAGCCGGACTCCCAATAAAATAAATACCCACATTCTTTTACTGCATGGTCATGAGCAAAATGGGAGCTGCTGGCTTCAATGTCTGCCTGCAACTAATGAAGGTCCAAATGAGAGTAATTACGGTAACAGCAATACATTTTAATGTCAATATGCATGCCAGTAAAATTGTGGGCAAACATTGTAAAGGGTTTGAGGGTGCAGAATGTCAGTGTTTGCCCACAATTTTACTGGCATGCATATTGGCATTGAAATTCTGCACCCTCAAACCCTTTACAATGTTTGCCCACATCTTTACTGGCATGTATATTGGCATTGAAATTCAGCACCCTCAAACCCTTTACAATGTTTGCCCACAATTTTCCAGGTATGCATATTGAAATTGTAAAGGGTTTGAGGGTGCAGAATTTCAATGTCAATCTGCATGCCAGTAAAATTGTGGGCAAATATTGTAATGGGTTTGAGGGTGCAGAATGTCAATGTTTGCCCACAATTTTACTGGCATGCATATTGGCATTGAAATTCTGCACCCTCAAACCCTTTACAATGTTTGCCCACATCTTTACTGGCATGTATATTGGCATTGAAATTCTGCACCCTCAAACCCTTTACAATGTGTGCCCACAATTGTACTGGCATGCAGATTGACATTGAAATTCTGCACTCTCAAACCCTTTACAATGTTTGCCCACATCATTACTGGCATGCATATTGGCATTGAAATTCTGCACCCTCAAACCCTTTACAATGTTTGCCCACAATTTTACAGGTATGCATATTGGCATTGTAAAGGGTTTGAGGGTGCATAATTTCAATGTCAATATACATGCCAGTAAAATTGTGGGCACACATTGTAAAGGGTTTGAGGGTGCAGAATTTCAATGTTTGCCCACAATTTTACTGGCATACATATTGGCAATAAAATTCTGCACCCTCAAACCTTTTACATTGTTTGCCCACAATTTTACTGGCATGCATATTGGCATTAAAATTCTGCACCCTCAAACCCTTTACAATGTTTGCCCACAATTGTACTGGGGGGCCCTGTTTAGTCATGCAGGAATTGGTGAGTACAGAGTTTTAATATTTTCTTTCCAATGTGCGTGTACTGGAAATGACTAAAGCTAAAAGGTTAACTTGCACCGTGAACTAAGGAAATAGGATGGATGATCTAAAGTGTGCTTTCTTTTTGCAGGTCTGTGAACAGGGCTGTGCAGCTCTTGCTATGTTAGCCCTTCGTAAGCCTGAGAACTGTAAAGTTATTATGGAAGGAGGCGGGGCCTTAGCTGCTCTCCAAGCAATGAAGGTGCACCCTAAAGATGCCAATTTGCAGGTAACTGTAAATCCACTATTCCCTCATTGTTGCAATAGAACTAAACAGAACAAATGTATGTAGCATGAATTAAAGTATTTGTTTTTTGTATTACTCTATAAATGTTTTCATAATTTACTGTGTCAGCATATGCAAAAAAGCCTACTCAAATCATTTTGTGTTTAGCTCCACAAGTGTTCTTTTAACTAGAGAAACATAAAAACCTAACGTTATATCATGCACAGTATAGTCTTCTTTCTAATACATAAGATAATATCAACTATATACACTATTGATATCCATGTGCCCCAAACTAGTTGTGTAGCCCATAATATACTGCACATAGTATGGCAATATGCTAACCACACAAACAGATAATTTCCCAACAATACCGCATTGTGACCACTAGATGGAGCTGAGGAGCATAGGAAAGAAGTATTTATTTCCTATGCTCCTCAGCTCCATCCAATGGTTATAATGTGATATTTTCCTCAGCTCCATCCAATGGTTATAATGTGATATTTTCCTAATATTACATTCAATTGTAAGAGAAAATATACGTAGAATGTTCGTTTTTTTGCCTGCATTCGCACAAAGCGAATGGTCACAGATTTTCAAAGTATGAATAGCTCTTTAAATTGTTTATTTATACACCCCTATGTATCCTCTTCAACCAACTTTAGAACACAAGAACAATTCCGTAGATCAAAGCAGCCTGCCAATATTAATATAACAAACATACAAATGTATGAAAGTGGACCTTACATTAAAATGCAAGATCTGCTTTAATGTCAGCTCCCACCCCCCAAATATAACTTGCAGAGTTTTTTAAGGGATAAACAATGGAGAAATGTGTGTGTATTGCAGAGATGTGCTCAATGAGTTTACCATATTATTTAACAAGATCATTCTTCTCTCTCCCTCAGAGACTGGCCTGTATGGTTATCCGGAATTTGGTGTCACGTACCCAGGATTTCTCACAACCCATCTTGGAAATGGGAGCCGAGTCCTTAATTCTACAGGCGCGCAACACCCACAAGGACTGTGATGATGTAGCCAAGGCAGCGCTACGAGATCTTGGCTGTACAGTAGAACTCAAAGAACTATGGACTGGCCAGAAAGGCAGCTTGGCGCAATAGCCTTAGTATTTTCTATACCCATGATAAACAAAAGCTGGCAGCTTATAGGGGCAGTTATGACAACCTTCTCCTGCCCACATATAAAAGAACTATGTTTGACCCCTGCTTAATAACTGTTGTTTATGTGTGTTTTTTGCTGATTTGCAATGTGCTGCATCTTCTGATACTTTTGATTTTATCCTCCCTGTTTGGACCTTTTAAACTTTATTTACGGAACTTTAAACATATATATTGCTTTATTTGATGAGGACAAAGCAAAAGGAGCACCTCCATAGTGTAATATTGATTTACTAAGGATAAAACACACAGATAAAAAGTTACTTACAAACCAGCTGGTATAAAGGAGCAGAAAGCGATATAATCTTAGGAGACCATCAAGATGAATACACGAAAATAGGGTGAGGGAAAGGAAGTGCTAGTACTAAGCCGAAGCCATCTGCACGCTGGCCCTCCTTCAGTTGACGTGTTTCTGAGGACAAACATCTGTCATGAGGTTCTGATGAAAGAGGTTTGTCCTCAGAAACGCGTCAACTGAAGGAGGGTCAGTGTGCAGATGGCTTCGGCTTAGTACTAGCACTTTCCTTCACCCTATTTTCATGTATTCATCTTGATGGTCTCCGAAGATTATATCGCTTTCTGCTTGTTTATACAAGCTGGTTTGTAAGTACCTTTTCAGCTGTGTGTTTTATCCTTAAAAAAATCAATTTTATACTATAGAGGTGCTCCTTTTGCTTTGTCCTCATTAGATTTTCTGTTTCCCTTGACTGTGAGGAGCTGCCCCCCTGTATATACTTTTGGAAGACCATTTTCAGGAGCAGTTACTGTGTTTTGGCGCCTGTGATTTTCACATATCTTTATTTATTTGATTTTACCTGTTGCAGATCAGTTAAGATAGGCAGTATAACAACTGCTATATACACTTGCCTTTTTATGGTGGAAAGTTAGTACGGTACTTGAAATGAGAAGACACATCATATGTAGCCATGCAGCATTTCCAATATAGAAAATGATAGCTTCAATATACTTGTAGCATACCAGTATACATATTTAACAAACATGTTAGGTTGTGCAAATCTGGAATTCACCAGTATAGTAATCCATTTTTTTCTATAAGAGAGCAAGACCTTCTTAGCACTCCTGCTGAA
>NW_017307451.1:419311-425773 GCF_000935625.1 Nanorana parkeri | reverse complement strand
ATATATATATATATAATATATATATGAGTCAGTAAATCAAACTAGTTAGTCTTCACAATTCACAAAAAAGCTGAAAAAAAAAAACTATTTACTGTATTGTGTCTTCGGCTAGGTGCAAGGGCTAACATATAATGCAACATGTTGATGTTTGGTGTACTCCTCCCAGGAAACTTAAAGTGCAGCAAATCGAATATTCTAATAGAACACTGCACTAGAATGCATTGGTGTGAACAGACTCTACCAAAAACAAAGCGGAGGGAATTCAGTAAAGCATTTGTAAAACTTTTCTGGTGGTGTGGCCCCTTTAAAAAGTCCTGTGTCTTATTCATAAAGACCCTGTAACATTTTAGTTAGAGAAATACCACCAGTTAGTGTGGGGAAACTCCAGAGAGTGAAGCCGCAAAGAGGTGTATACGTCTTTGCGTGCAACACCCCCTAACCTGTTAGTGGTTGCTAGGATGGTTGCGCCTACGCATTGTCACTGGTTGCTAGGAGGCTGTTGACTGTGTAGCCTACAGCGTCCTAGCAGCCAGTGATGCTGTGCATTCACCAATATCCTAGCAACCAGTGAGGCTGTGTATCTGACAGTGTCATAGTAAGCAGTGATGCAGGGCTGCACATTGACATTGGGTGATGCTGGGAGACTAGGTCCTCATCAGGTCTGCCTTACTTGTGATTGACAGGGGAGGGCAACTGGCGGATTCCATAGGCACTACACAAACCCACTAATGGCTATGGAATCTAACCCTTCCCCCATCAGGCTCTTTCCACGGTCAAGCTAAAGTGAGGTGGTGGTGGGCACTAGCAAAAATAATGAGGGTTGACTACCATATCACCTTTTTGGAGCTGTAAAACGCTGAGAGCACTTCAAAGTCTAGAACTGTAGCACTTGACATTTTCTCTGCATAAAAATTCTTGACTTTAACATACCTAGGGTACACTGTGCTCAAAGTTGCTTGACAGAGCATCTGTAACTAACCTGAAGATTGAAATCCCTATATAAATTAGTCAGACCAAGTAGCATTTGTCCCAAGAAGGAAAGTTTGGGATATTAATTGCACTTTGTGTGCTCAGAACTGTAAGCTCCTCATTGGGCTTCTTTCAGGGCTTGTTCACACCAAATCCGGACAAGATCTGCATGAGTTTCTGCACATGTAGTGCAGTGTTTTTTTGCCGTGTTTTTGCCACGTTCCGGGCAGTTTTGTTTCTATTTTGAAATAATTGTATTTATTTTTTGCCTAAAATGGGCTTTCAGGGCATTCACATGTGTTTTTGATGCGTTTTCATGCGTTCCAGAGCAGAAAAAATAGGGCATGCTGCAGTTTTTCCACATGCTCTGGAACTGAATGCTGTGGTGTGAACTAGAGCCCAAAATACCATTGGAATACATTGGATGCATTTTTGATGCATTCTGTAACTGCTCTGCATCGGCTCCGCACTTGGTGTGAACAAACTCTTAGTCACTGCTAAGATGGCATTCAGCTGAGGGCAAAGGCGTTTCCTGCATGCAATTACATAACAGTTTGGCTGAGGAGATAGATACTATTTGACATTCTTGCTGTCTAAACAAATACAGTTCCAGGTTAGTGGAACCTTTGTGATTTTCCTATCCTTTTCATAATGGAAACTGCTAGGGATAGGGCCCCTTTTCCCTTTCCAAAGCAGTACTTTTGCATGGCCTCTGGCACCCAGTAACATTGAAAAGGCACCTAATTAGCTGCTGCCTTTTGCTACCTATGAAATCCTGTTTTTAGCAGAAGGTTGTTTAAAACATGTAATAATAATTCTATACAGGCTGTTGCTACAGGGAACCAACCCAAAACGTCAGATAATGGCAGATGGAAAACAATGCATCATTTGTGCACGTGGACACTACCTAGCCGGCACAGCATAAGAAGCTATAAAATCCTATTCATGTGTTATGGATGACCTTTTCTTCTTTTTAATAGATTACCTTATGTCTCAGAACGTCTACGTCTATGGAAGATGTAATTGTGATAGTCACTTATCTACAAATGTTACAGAAATATCCAAGAATGAAATGCATTTTAAATAACTTTTAATAGATACAAAAAAGAGATATGGGTTTTCAAAAGGTTCAGGGTACGTTCACACCAGATGCAGTGCCTTCCAGTCTGATTCTGTCCGGGACGCATTGCATCGCATTGTGGCCGGCTCACTTTTTTTGTGGGGCAGGAGGAGACGTGGCGGTACATTGAAGTGAATGGCACCGTAGCCACGCCCTCCAGCCGTAATGCGATAGCCCGCACAGGATTGCAAGGTCCGGTGCGATCAAAATGCTGCAAGCATTATTTTGATCGCACCGGACCGCAGGCACAATATGCCTTGCGATCCCGTGTGGGCGATCGCATTGCGGCCGGACGGCGTGGCTACGGTGCCATTCACTTCAATGGCCCACCACGCCACCTCCTGCCCCACAAATAAGTGAGCCGGCCACACTGCGATGCAATGCGTTCCGGCCAGAATTGGACCGGAACGCACTGCATCTGGTGTGAACGTACCCTCATACAGTGTATTCCATACCAGCTTGCATGTGGCTTGCAAAAAAAGACCTTTTTTTAAGGCATTTCTTCACACTATCTAGACTAGTATACACTGGTAGATATTCCCTCCATTGCCAAATAGACTAACCTACTAATATTAATTTGAGGATGGAGAGTGTTTCCTAAAGTGTACAGTATTTCCATTTTTCATCCAAATTGGGATAAAACTTACTTTGTGTTTTTTGTCAATAAGGTGAGATTTAACAGCAAAAAAGTTACACTGCATAAAACATTGAAATATTAATTGGCACAACCTAGTGATATCTCTAACACATTGACAAGTTGAACCCAACTTGTCAAGTTTGAACCCAAACATCCTTTTTTTATTTTGTACATTATTCATGCAACTTAATATAAGCAGTACTTACAGAACACATTACTTAAAGGGTTTCTAAAGCATCCGTTTTTTTATATATCTACTAGCAAGGAGTAGATATATGCAAAAAGTTTTTTTGTTTTTTTTTAAACAGCGGTTTAAACTTACCTTGCATTCGCCGCGCACTCCCGTCAGAAAATCCGAAACTGCTCGGGCGGCCGCAAAGCATCTTGGGGCGGGCGCATGTGTAGTTTGGATTTTCGCCCGGGAGACAAGGAGAGACGCAAGGTAAGTCTATGGACGCATGCAGACACCGTGGGACAGGAAGTGCCAGCAAGGACCGAGGAGTCGGCGCTGGATCGGAGAGCCGCCGCACCGCTGGAGGTACAGATGAAAACATCAGGAAAGAAAAAGAGGATTAAGAGACATCATTTAAGGTAAGTGCTGACATTAACATTGGGGGGAGGGGGACAAAATTGACTTTAATTTGGGGCAGCAACAAGGACCTGCAAGGGCATAAAAAGTATCCTGTAATGTTTCCCAAAAAAGTAGAAAAGAAATACATGTTCAGGGAGAACATGAAAAATGTGCCTCTAATTTAGTTAACCATTATACCATTGTCTATATATGTCTGCTTTTATTTAACATTTTTATGTAGTGCTTAGTGTGTGTTTTTATGGGGCGCGGGGGGAGTTGAATGTATTACACAACTTATTTTCAATAGAGTTGTGTACTCATTGATTTAATTTGACTGCTAGTATCAAAATATGAATCGGGAGCTTTTATGTACTCTTGCATACAACTATTTATTGTCGCTGACTATGGAGCGTTGTACTGATATTTCAGAATAAACTAACCTTTAAGCTATAGTGCAATCTCCAGGATCTCGAATTGCTGTTTTCTATGTATTTATGATAGTTATCGGATATTCTGCAGTGCTCTAAAACTCCATGGGGTCTCTTTATGAAAAAATTCACATAGCTATTCGTCCACTGAAACTGTATATATATTCTCCGCACCATATGGTGGTCATAATGCTGTATTTCCAGATTTACTCTACGAATAATCCTATTTTTTTTTACTACTGACCAGAAGAGAAAATAGCCTAAGGACATTTGGTTTTTGCCCCATTAACACATGAGCTGATTAATTAGCACTAGGGATGCACCGAAATTTCGGCCCCCGAAACATATAGGCCGAAAATGGCACTTTTTGAAAAATGCCAAAAGTGCCATCTTTCGGCCGAAATAGAAGTGCATCCCAGGTTTCTCTTCTCCCCGCTGTCCCAGCGAGGAGGAGACAAACTGTCACAGAGACTGAGTTGTGTGGGGGAGGAGAGCGCAATGAGCTGCCGTCATCTCTCCGCCCACACTGGTCAGCCTACTGTGACAGATTAGGAGAGCGGCAGTGTGGGGGCGGAGGCAGCTGTCAAAGTAGGCCGGGCCACTCGCTCAGCCTCCTGTGACTGTGAGTCAGGATGGAGAGCGGAGCACAAACACAGTCAGTGATCGCTGAGTGTTTGTACATAATTGAAGACGTAGTATGTTGACTATAGCCTCAATTATGAATGAATGGGAAGTAATCTACATCACCTCCTGTTCATTCACGATTGTGGTTATAATAAACACACTCTGTCCTCATGTTATGAATGAACAGGAACACTCAGTATAGAGGATTCATGTTCATTTATAACAGGGGCTGCAGAAAAAGAGATTGAGGACTCAATCTCTTTTTCTATATAAAAAGGGAAATATCAGGGATCTGTTTAGACCCTTAATATTTCCCCAAAATGTGAAAATATTTGGAAAAAAAAAAAAATTCGGTTTCGGCCTGACATTTTTTTTGCATTTCGGTGCATCTCTAATTAGCACAGAACAAATGTACCTGCAATTTCAATGGATGAATAGCTATGCAATTTTTTTTAATAAATAGAATCTCTGGTATCTCAGTGTCTTTTCTTTTTTTCTTTTTAAATTCAAAAGTCAACTTTATTGTGTAAATACACGATACATCTATGGGTATAAACCATTCTGTATACAAGCAGTGTAGCATTAGTGATATGCCCCTGGTGGGAGGGCAATCATCATAGGGCTAAAAACAGCCTCGACTGGCATATCATGATGTATAAGCATTATGTACTCGTATGTAGATCAAACTTTTCTCAGAAATAAGCACATCATGCTTCTCTTATAGCATCTAAAGTATAATATCAAAACCAACAAGAGAAGTAAGGCAATCGTGTTTTGATCCGTGTTCCCCCTCGCTACGGATATCGAAACAATAGGGTAGATGGTGCATAAGTAGCAACTAATTAAGTGGGGAGGAGAGGGGAGGTATACACATATCAAGGCAGAGTAGCGGGCGGGATAGAAGGGGGGAGAGGAAGGGAGGAGGGGGGGTTGGTCCAGGGGGGTTATGAAAGTCCAGAAAGAGACGGAAAGGTGGTGGAGCCGATGCGCTCACGGTAGGCACATCACCTCAAGGTAGGCGTCCGTGTCTCTATAAGCAGTCCAAGGCCTCTCAGTGTATTTTCTTAGCAAGGATTACAAAGTAAGGCAGCAAGATAACATTTTTAAGTGTTTGTCAAGTAAAAAACTTTTTTTTTTTTTTTAGTGTTTTTGAGAGCCGGGAGAGATTAGAACATGTGTCTGATTTTTACAGCTAACCAGTGTTCCGTTGGAGAGATTTTCCCTTACTTACTGTCAACACAGAAACAAAAATGCATTATTTTTTTCTAGAGGAGAAAGCAAGAACCCATGTCAGATTCATTGCAGTCTACATCCATGTTTAAAATTTTCTCTCACTTTTCTCATACCCTAATCAGCCTAATAAGTGAGCACCATTTGGTGCGAAATGTGTCCAGGATTTGACTGCCATCTCGCCATTGTTTATGCGGCGGTTTGGAATTATGGCATAAAAACACCTCCCATTCAGAACGATATTCCCGGGATCAGTCATTATTTGCACCAGTGCAAGACCTTGCAGACTTGTTGTTTTATTGCACCTGATTTAAACTGATTTAGTGGTTAGTGGTGAGTGCTTGGTCCCCGGTTCATATCCTGGTCAGGACACTATCTGCAAGAAGTTTGCATGTTCTACCTGTGCTTGGGTGGATTTCCTATGGGTACTCCAGTTTCCTCCCACACTCCAAAGAGATGCTGGAAGGTCAGTTGTCTAAATCAGCGCTGTATGCATGTGAGATAGGGACCTTAGATTGTAAGCTCAAGGGTAGGGACTGATGTGAATGTGCAACTATTTAAAGCGCTACATACGTTGTCGGCGCTATAGAAATACATGTAATAAAAAAAATTCAGTTGGCTTTAAGAACAAATCTGGCAGAAGCATATCCTTTATCTGCACCTACATTTATTTCCAACAAAAAGAAGGAAATCTAAAAACATTTTTTATCATACCAATGCTTTTTGCCTGATAATTCCTGCATTACATGTGTATGGTATGTTCAGCCAGGAGTTGTCACTGTGTTTTTTAAAGCTGTTTGGTGCCTTAGATGAGCTTTCTCAATTTTTTTTTTCTGTCTCTGCATCTTTTAAAAGTATGTAAAATCTCAAGGCACCCCAGATG
>NW_017307451.1:415578-419271 GCF_000935625.1 Nanorana parkeri | reverse complement strand
GTTTTGTATGAATTTTATGGGGGGACCCTGGAAAAACAAATGATGTGGAGTTTCCCCCTTCATCTCAGAGTCTAACCCCTACACATCATAAGCCCCCTTCACATTAGATCCCCCTCCTTTAGCAATCATCGCTGACTGGCGGAACGGACGGGGGAGGGGGCGGGTACAGCTGGCTCTGCCTCTAGATAGGCAGAGCCAGCTGTCACTCACGCAGCTGGGGAGATCCAAACATCGCTATAGCTCGCGGTATACTGAGCCTAGGGTGACAGGAGGACGCTAGTTTGTGTCCTCCCGTTACCCTAAGGAGAACTATGGGGAAAAGCCCTGACCCCATAGTTCTCCTTTAAAAAAATATATTTTTTTTCATTTTTCTATGTTACTTTAATTTTTACAATTTTTTTTTACACTCAGCTTTATTGCCATTGCATAGGGGGCCAACAAGTCCCCTATGTAATAGCAAATATAATGTGACAGATCCTCTTTATGGAGACATCAGGGGCCGTGTTCTTGGTATAACCTACAGCCAGTGTGGTTGCTGGCAGGGAAGGGGTTAAAGGCTACCTTCAATTTTTTAACCATGTTTCATGCTACCCCCATATTCAGGGTCACATTGACAACCCCCCTACCCCATCTCCCCACTTACCTGAATCACAGAGTTCTTCTCCCTGTAGGTTGCTGCTCTTTATTGAATTTGACACCGCTGTGCATGGCTCGGTCTATACAGCTGTGTCGTCCATTCACAGATCCTTTGACAGGGTCTGTGAATTTAGCCACTATGACAGAGGGACTTGTAGTTCTTATAAGTGAAGTACAAGTGTAGTGATGTCACAGCACTTGTAGTCTATTCATTCTTCCTGCAGGAAGAGTCTGCAAGAGCCAGAACATTGCACCAGTGATCCACTGAACGCGGTTGTAAAGCTTTAATGGCTCCAATGCAGAAAAAAAAACAAAATGCTAATTTTTTTTCTTTTATAAAGAAGTGTACAATTATTACTTTTTCTAAAACGGGACTTTCCCTTTAAGAAACATTCTACTGGTATATGGGCTCAGAGAGCTGTGTTATACACCTATATACAGTGACATGAATCAGTCACAGAGAGGTCGCATATCTTTAGAATGTACCTACGTGTTCTCACATATATACACCAGTACACATAATGCTGCTAGGCTTACACTGCACTTCTAAGAAACCCCGCCCACTCCTGTCACCTTTCACCTTGTTTCCAACACCCTCTGCTCACCCTTCCCCCATCCCCAAAACAGCAGCCACATGGGATTCACGGCCCCGCCTTCTGCAGATAATTGGTCCGTTTCCTTATCAATCGCTGTCCTTCGTCCTGCCTCTTGCTGTCCACGCCCAGTTTTACGCCTCGTACCTTTTGATTGGTTCGCAACCTTGTCTCTCTTCCCTGCCCAGGCTGTTTGCTGAGTTTCGTCGCTGGGCAACTCCTCGAAGGGCGTTCCCTGGGCAGTGGCACAGTCAATGGTACGGTGGCCTGGAGTGATAGCATTTTTTGGGAGCGGGTAACTGGAGTCCGGCAGAGGTGAGTGTGTTCCCGTGCCCGGTCAGCTTGTGCTGTGCCCAGCATTGTGTTCTGCGAGACCTCATCTCGTGTACCGTGGAAGCTGTCATGTTTCCCTGGACTCCTTTGCTGGCTTCGCCCGTGACAGCTCTAAGGCAAACATATAGGAATGTGCCCTGTTATTTCCCGTGCAGAACAGTGGGCACCGGGGGGGAGTACAGAAGTCACATGGCAGGCCTTACACCCTTACAAGTGTCACTTGCTATGCATGAAGTGTACAGAAATGTGGCTGTGACATCTGTCTACAGCAACTAGTGCCATGTTTTCACATCTGCCTTCTGACTGTCATGATTGGAGTGAGTGGGATTGACAGATGGATCACATGCTGCATGCTTTGTAAAGAATCACTGGCAATCATGGGATCGAAGCACAGACCCAAACAGTCATGAGTTATTCATTAAAGTGTATCTACAGACAACACTATGTTTTAAAAAAATAAAAATATTTGATAGTTTTTGAATACAGTTAAAAAGAGTAACTCTTTCTCACTTTATCCAAAAACTATAAAAAAAAATCAATTAGCCGATTATTAACTTTTGATCGGATAAAATAAAAATGAATAAAATGCACAAATACATAAAGTTGACTTCAGAATACAGCGGAATGCAAATTTTTTTGGTAAAAATTGCACTACACTGGAACGCAGGGTATTGCAGTATCGCATGTTCCAGAGCGGGCGATCACACTGCGGACGGGAGGTGCATTTGGGATCCATTGAAATGTATGGCAAAGCAGCTCATGCAGTTTTACACAATAATAAATCATTGTATGTATTATATTAGACATTTTAATTAGGTTCATGGATTTAAAATGTGAATTGTAAAAGAGAAGACACGTGGAGGCACCGGGGGGCAGAGAAGGATCAGGGCAGCAGCGGAGGGGGGATGCAGTCACAGCGGTCTCTCCTCCCCGCTGGTGCGGGTTGCAGTGGTATGTGTCCCCACCGCCTCTGCCGATACAGACGGGGAGAGCAGCAGGGATTAAAAGGGACACAGACTGCTGCAGCCAGAACCAGCGGGGAGGAGAACGGAGGAGCAGAGTGGCAGCAACTGATTGAAAATCAACTAATTGATGATGAGAATCGTTGTCAGCGATTCTCATTATCGATTATAATCGATTAGTTGTTGCAGCCCTAAAAAAAGTTGTAGCCCCTGAGCGGTTTTTATTTCTGTCTGTGCCCTCGCTGGGGATATCCACCCTCTCTATTTGTCCTGATGACTGTTGCCGTCACAAATAAAAAGGTAATCTTTTGATGGGGATTTCCATTCAGCTGACAGCCAAGAGGGGATTTTCCTTTAATGCTTGAAAGATTTTCACTTCCTGTAGGACATAAAAGGGAAATCTCTTCTGGTAGACAAAGGCAGCAGAATCCCCTGACAGAGGTGGATCTGAATTCAAAAAGTGTGTGCGTGTTGTGGTATGTGACTGTGCCTAGGCACTCTTATGTCTACAGCCTCTTATCTGCAGTGTGAGATCTAAGACACTGCTGCCTTTGACTGCTACTCTCAGGAGGGTTGGAGTGATATTTGGTGATGTCACTACTTTGCTGCTCACTCTTCTCCTTGCTGGAGGCTCTGACATGAGAAAGCAAAGCAAGACGACTGTCTCCGTAGAAAAAGCAGTTTGATCAGTAATGGGGAAAGATCAGCTGCACAGAGAACACAGGCAATGCTTATGATTAGTCCTTTGACCTCTGACTTTTTTCAGACACGACTTTCAGAGATTGGTTCCTCCAAAGGGCCGGTTTACACCATCTCTAGTGCGTTCTAGAACGCATCGGATCATGTAGTGGAAGCCCCCCTGAGTTCTGGGACGGGAGGGTGAGTGGCAGTGCCATTCAAGTCAATGGCACCCACGCCCCCCTCCCCGCCCGCAGTGCGATTGCCCACACCAGAATGCGCGGTACTGTAATGCCCACGTTTCGGTCTGGTGCGATTGCAAAAAATAGTGCATGCCGTGCCATGCGTTCTGGTACAGGCGATCGCACTGCGGGCGCGGAGGCGTGTCTGCAGTGCCATTGACATTAATGGCACCGCCACGCCCCCTCCCGCCCCAGAACTCAGGGGGGCTTCATCTATGTGATCCAGTGCGTTCCAGCTACTAACCATGC
>NW_017307451.1:404467-415506 GCF_000935625.1 Nanorana parkeri | reverse complement strand
CTTTGTAATGTTTTCTTCAGAAAACATACTCACCTGCCCAGCAAATCCAGTGCTGTCCTGCTGCGCTGGTGCCTGGGTCCCACATTGCGGTCGTCTTCTTTTCATGATCAGGAGCCCTCTGGATCTTCAGTGTTCTTGCAGCCGGCTCTTGATAACATGTTGCCAGGTCCCCCCTACAGCTGCTCTGTGTCTCTACTTCTGCTGCTTCTACAGCCTCGTGGATATGTGATGAGTACATCCCAGGAGACCACAGGAGCAGCACATATTATTCTTAGACAAGAATGGCGCTGGGGGTGGGGCCAGGGTAAAATAATTATTAAAAAAAAGTTAACAAACAAAATCATCACAATTAAAAAGTACTTTTAGCCTCTAGGGTTCTCCTTTTAAAAAAAGTTGGGGCTTTAGATATACTTTAAAACGCCTTCAGATCAAAACTGAAATTGTCCTAGTTGATAGAATCTGTTTCCTAAAGAGGATCATAGGTTTAATAAAACCAGTGATGGTCCAAGTTGTCAAGGTTGAGAAATACTGGAATACAATTGTGTAACACTAATTTTACAATGAAGATTACTAATCCCGGTGATGTGATTGAAGTGTATTGTGCAGTGAATACACTCACCTTAATTCTATGTGGTTTTTCCTACCTGCAGTGTTAGTTCCTGTATGACTTTTCTTTTTCTATTTTTATTTGGGAAAATATGTAGCCCCACCTGAAATGAGTATTATGCATTTCACAATCATTTAGGTTTTGTTTTTTCCTTTCCCATAATTGATGCACTTTACTTTGCATCTGTTGCCCTTTGTGCAAATTAAAGAAGAACTCCGTCCAGAAATGTTATTAACCCTTGCAGTGGGGCTACCCCTGCGCTGCAAGGGTTAACTGCTCGTTTCTGCCTAGGGTAAAAAAATAAAAATGTTATACTTACCTGATCCTCAGAGCCGGCAGCGCTCCCTCCTGCCTGTCTTCTCCTCTGCTGCAGCAGCTGTTCCCTCTGCGTCCTCACCTCCTATACACTGCATTGGACAAATGTCTTACAGGGCTTTAGACCGCTGCAGTGGAGGGGGAGAGATGCTCTAGAGACCAGTCTTAAAGGAGAACTATGAGGTGAGTGCTTTTCACTCACCTCATAGTTCTAGCCGACCTGTGACAATGAGACTGTCACAGTCGGCTCAGTAGATCGGGAAGTGAGCGAACCCATACCGGCGTTCGCTCACCTCTCGATCCTGTCACGGCTCTCTGCCGTGACAGGGGAGGGGCTGGATTCCCCCCTCCCCGCTCCGATCCTCCAGCGCTGACTGGCGGAACGGACGGGGGAGGGGGTGGGTACAGCTGGCTCTGCCTCTAGTTAGACAGAGCCAGCTGTCAGTCACGCAGCTGGGTGGATCCAGACAGAATTGTCGGGATCTGCTTCAGCTGCGGCATCTCAGTATACCGCGAGCAGCAGATGGGGAAAAGCCTTAACCCCATAGTTCTCCTTTTTAAGCTGGCCATTCACCTGCAGGTTTTCTCTGGTCAGATGGAAAAAGTGCCACAGATTCCTCCATCTACACTAAACTGTGTGGATGGAGGAATCTCCCCCTGGGCCAAGCTTCAGTATCTTGCTAGTCGGTCCCTCTGGCTTTCAGAATACCTGAGCAATCTGATTGGATGCAGGCATTGTTCAGGTATTTTGAGAGCCAGCGGGGCCGACTAGCAAGATACTGAAGCTTGTCCCAGTGGGAGATTCCTCCATCCACACAGTTTAGTGTAGATGGAGGAATCTGTTGCACTTTTTCCATCTGACTATAGAAAATCTGCAGATAATCTATAAGTGTATGGCCAGTTTAAGAGCAAGTCGGCTCCGAGGATCAGGTGAGTATAACTTTTTTTTTTCTGAGCAAAAATTAGCAGTTAACCCCTGTGCGGGGGTCGCCCCACTGCAAGGGTTAAAGTAGTATTAAGGTCTGGGCGTATTTTACCTTAATGTATTCTCTGCATTAGGGTAAAAACGGCCTAGCACCTTTTTTCTCCCCCAGTCCCCCCCACACCCGCCGCCGGTCCCGAAGCGATCCTCCATTTCCTGAAATTCCGGGTTGCGGGGGGAGGATACTGATGGCAGGGGAGCCATAGGGTCCTTCTGCCATCATTGAAAGAGAGAAGGGGTGTGGCTTTCACCCAGGATTCACACACTTTGCCAATTGAATACAATTAGAAAAATGTGTGAATCTTGGGTGAAACAATTTATGAATGGACCCCTTACTGTAAAACGTGACAATAAACAAGAGAATGAGGACAACATTTGTTTGTAAATGAGTTGCCTTATATTTGCACACACTTAGATTTGTCACTTGTATAATCTTGGAATAACCTCTGATTAAAAATGTACCCACAGGGAAAAATAAAACCTGACAGGTGATTTGATTTTTGTTTTACCCGCTCAAACCAGAAATTAAAGTATATGTATTGCCAAATCATTTTTTAAGGTTTGGATAGGGATGGAGTTTGGGTCTGAGGCGAATCCAGCCTGCAGACCCACAAACTAATGTGTGATTTCACCACCATGGCAACCAACTACTACTAATGCACTTCCTTGCCTTTGGGCTTTGGTCAGGAGGCTTAAAAGGGCCGATAAGGGGGTGTTTGGATAAGTCAGCACCCCTTAACTTTAATAGGTTGGGTTCCCAGCAGCCCTATTACAATGTGTTTAGCTGTGATAGAGAAAGCATAGTAAGTGCTTCTGATAAAGTGCATAGAGATTAGTGTAGAGCTTGTAGTCATTGGTCTCATAAAGTGGACGTAAACCCCTACTGAATTTTTTTTTTTATGTTGACAACAGTGTCATATTCCTGGGCAACCTGCATCAGCACAGAAGCTTATTTTATCTGTTCAATATTTTTTATTGTGTTTTTCATTTTGGGGGTATACAGAACACAATGTAGAAATATGAGTTTCATGTGCATACATAGTATATTCATACAAGCACTGCAACCAGCACATCATGTGCTATTATATTATGAAGTTGGTTGGAAATAGCTCTGTCAGAGCCAAGGAACCAAACAGCTGAAGTGAAAGTGAGATAAGGAGAGAAAAGAACATAGGTTAGGGCAGTCCGGTGATCGATCGAAAGTAACGGAGCCAGGACAGGACGGCAAGAAGCGGCTGCTCTCATAGTCAGGTACGTGATCCGTGACCGCGTGCCTGACTGAATTTCCACTCGCCCTCTCTTTATTTCCACTCGCCAAATGCGAGCTGGCGAGTGGAAATTTTGAGCCCTGGGTTAGGGGGTATGAGGAGTAGGGGTAGGGGAAGATGAGCTCTTTATAGCTTTGCCAATGGGTTAAAGTTGGCAGAAAAGTTTAAAGATTGATTAGGTCACAAATTGGCAGCAGAAAGTGGATGGCCCATGGGGTCCAAATCTTGAATTTGGTCATCGTGTCTGTGGACTTTGCCATCATATTTTATTTGAGAAGGTCCAGAGAAGTCTAGCTTTGAGTTCAACCAGTGTGAGCTTATTAGATAGCAATGCTTTTGCTATGGTTTGTTTTGTGGCTGTTAAGACTTGTGTCATGAGAGCAAATTGGTATTTCATGAAACCTTACAGGTGACGGCAGCGAAAGGGTTAAAGTGTATCTTAACCTTTGCAGCCAAATTGGGATAACGCTTATTTTTTATTTGTTACCATTCGCAAAATATCGAGGAAAAAATTACTTTTTGATATGCTGTCTAAATAGGAACAATAAATAAATAAAGAATAATTTAAAATAAATATATATATATAATATTACATGGTTTGTTTTTTTTAGTTATAAATATTCCCTTTCACTGCCATGGATGTATCTCATACGTCGGCGGCAGCAGGTACCTTAAAAAAGAGCCGCCGGGACTCTGTTTACATGTATAAAGCTGACTGTCGGCTTTACACTGGAAGCAATTCTGGCGGCTTAGCTGCAGCCAGATCACTTCCACAGGCCAGTGAAGTGCAGCCCCCCGCCTTGCTCCGCTGCCACTCCTGCGGGCCTGGGACTGGCATGTCGGGTCTCAACGGAAAGCGGGCAAGGAGACCAACAAACATCCATTTTCCGATCTCCTCCCCGCACTACGGGGGAGATCGGCAGATCACTTTTGGCCTCTTAGCTGCCTCTCTAGAGCCAGCTGTGCCTGCCCCCTCCCCTGTCTGTCCCTCCAATGAGCGCTGGAGGAACAGAGAGGGGAGGGGGGAATCCCAGCGGGAAGCGGTGACTGACATTTTACTCTCCCAATACGCCTTTAAAAAATTTTTTTTTTTTTTTTCCAGGTTTGGCTAGACTAGGGAATGTTTTAGGAATGTTCACACATGATATGTATATTATAAATACCAATTACAAGTACAAGAATGATTTAGAATTTTCATGTAATTCTCACTAAGGGGTAGAAATAGTTTCCTACCTCTCTCCCACTTCTCTCCGAGCAACCATCTGCTTTCCCTGTATCGGCTCATACTTTGTGTGGAAGTTGAGGTTCAGAAATTGAGGGTCCAGTTTGCTCCCCCAGCTTTTTAAACTTTACCTTGAAAACATTTGGCTACATTTTATGATGTTTTACCCTAAATACAAATTGATTGTTGAATCTTTATGGCATTCTGTTACATATAATAATAATAATGGTGGAGAGATCCTGCTGTGTTGTAATTGTTACCTTGTAACATTGCTTGGGATGTATGATATAGTAGTGCTGAAAATAAGTTGTTGACTAGTGCTGCCAATGTTCAGGAACATTACTGGCTGCATGTTGCTCACCCCCTCCTTTTATTTTCACCTTAACACTGCACTGAAAGTCATTAGAAGAAACGTTCTACTGTTTACACGACTTGCTTTATAGCAGAAGTTAATAATAAGCGCTTCTGGAAAAAATCCTTCATTTGAAGTTTTTTTTTCTTTTTTTTATTGTTAGGATTCGCTTTGTTTTCTAACATAGCTGGGAAGAATCGTGGTATGGAGAATGGTATTAAGGAAAGCCAAGTGAGTCTGAGCAAAAATGGAGCACACACTGTCCTTCCCACTGCTGCGGTGTCAGAGGTAAGCGATACATGTGACAATACAAGCATTCATGGCCTGTAAGCTTTCTGTAAACGAGTGCACATATAGATCACAGTGTTTATTTGCTCGCGTATGGCCTGGATGTTCAGGGACTTGATACCAAAATTATTTTACTGATTGGTTAGCTGCAAAAGGGGCCACAGAAAGTGTTTAAGGGGCCCATTTATAATGGCAAGCTCTGCTGGACACTGCAGTGTTTACTCCATGTTGTGCCTGCATTTTATGACTCGGGACACATTCACTACAGCAGCGTTTGTAATACTGCTGCTGGTGTGTGCACTGTGAAGAAGCGCTGAAATGCGTGGTAATGATGCATCACACTGTTTACCCTTTTGAACTTTAATGGCATGTCATTTATCTGTATCAGGGGTTGGCAAACTCTGGCCCTCCAGCTGTGTAGAAACTACAAATCCCATGATGCATCTGTCTACAGGAGTCATGCCTGTGGCTGGGAGAATCTTGCAATGCTGCATGGGATTTCTAATTCCACAACAGCTGGAGGGCCAGAGTTTGGACACCCCTGATCTGTATGTACTGTGCATCACATGCCGCTCTGGTAAAAATATGCAGCATGCCCTACTTTTTTCAGTGCAGGCCACTGGAGCACAGAGGTATAACATGAACTAATGGGACATAAGGTACGTTGCCTTGTCTATGCAATGGCAAGGCTTGGCAGCACAGACCGATGTATATGGTGTGAATGGGCCCTCATTTCTAAAATGCATGCCTACTAAGGAGCCTGCAGTGGCCTACATAATGTTAAAGAGAATACTCTGTGATAACAAACCAGTCACCGGACTTTGCCAGGTCATATGACTTGGCTTTCCTACTCTCAGTACTTTGTTTTCCTATCATGGAGGTGCATAGGGTGTTATTGATTTAGAGCCTCAAGTCATGTTTGTACTTTATAAGTGTGTGTTTTTGTTTATTGCAGAGCATCTCTGTTGGCCTACAGAGGCAGAACCACTAGTACTTCCATAAGTGCCATCTGTTGATTCTAACTTTTGCCTACTTGTACCGTATACAGTATATGAGAGAATATATCAAAACTGGTGCAGACAATATCTGGAGCAGTTGTCCGTGGCAACCAATCAGCTACTCTCTTCAATTTGTTCAGTTAAGCTTTGATAATA
This sequence comes from Nanorana parkeri, assembly GCF_000935625.1. Classification (NCBI taxonomy): domain Eukaryota; kingdom Metazoa; phylum Chordata; class Amphibia; order Anura; family Dicroglossidae; genus Nanorana; species Nanorana parkeri. Next base: position 409,318 of record NW_017307451.1, on the reverse strand, counting down.
AAAGAGAGAAGCTGATGGTTGCCACGGGCAATTGCTCCAGATTCTGTGTGCTCCAGTTTTCAGAAATTGCCCCCTATGTATATAGGAATTGGTAACAAGCAATGTTGTGGGTACTTTTTGTTGTTGTTGTTTCATTAACAGGACTGGAAGATGCTTTCTAATCATTACAGTGAGTGCTGCCTTTCTGCTTTCTATCAAATCTTACCCATTCCAATTTTCTAATAGTAGTTTTAGGCTTCTTTTCATTCTGGCGGTCTGATCAGATCCACCTATCCTTTTTTCATGTGGAACTGATCAGAAAACAATGCAACCCTATGGGCAGCCAAGTGCAAATAGGCATGTGTCCGTTTACATCGGATTACCTCTGAGTCCATTTATTTCTGGGGGAAAAAAAGGTTTGCATCCTCCTTCATTTTTTGGGATCTAAACATGACGGATCGGAGGTAATTGGATATAAATAGACGCATGTCTCCTTACATCTGACTGCCCATAGACATAACATGGGTCTGTTTAGCTAAATTAAATTATGTGTTAAAGCGGACCTTTACACCCAAAAATCAAATTCTACCAATGCATCCCTCTATGTATGATGATTAATAATAACATAGACATGTCAGGTGTAAAATGCTGTGATGTTGAAATACACTTGCAGAGCATTCACTTCCTGCAAAATGACTTCAGTTTGGCAAAGCAATGCACACTTGGATTGCCTTGTCATCAGCAGAGCATTGCTGGGAAATCTCATCTGTAATGTCATGAGATCTCAGGGAAAGGCATTTTCCTCCTCTGAGATGATGTGCATGGTCACATGTCCTTGTCACATGTGCCAGAAATGCAAGAAGTAAAGGGATAGCTAGTAATCTGCTCTTAGTAAACATGGCCACTGTGAGAAGACTGGGGAAGAAAAGAGAAATAAGGTATGTAAAGAATACAAAGCCGTCAATTATCTAGAAGTATGCGGTTGTAGATTTTCATTACTAAACATTTCTAAAGGCGTGTTTATTGTTATTTTAAAGATAGGGTTTGAAGGTCCGCTTTAAGTGTAACGGGGCCACTCTGCTATGTATGTCAAAGTGACAATACATGCATGCACAAGCACAAATGCTGTACAAAACAGTCTTGGACAGGTATTGGAGTAAATGTCTTGGGGCAAGGGTGTGGAGAGATCCCAATATGAGATATGTTTTATCACTATTCTTTTTAATGCAACAGGGAAAAGTGAAAAACTTGTACAGTATTAAAATGTCTTTTTTCTTGTGGTGAGAGGTTTTAACACAGATTGGTGCTTTAGAATTGAGTAAATTATTTTCCTCTTTCATGGTGTCCTGCTCTAAAAATTAAGCCGATTATCATATGTCAAAGCTGATATTCCAGTACTTCTCCAGTGAGCTGTCTGCCAGTGCAGCTTATACCTAGCATTGCCATGGGGAGGAGTTGGAATAGTTCCCATGTATTTGCCAGCTATTTTTGTGGATCACAGAGCCTCATCTGTGGACAGGGTTCAATATTAAATACCTGTGGGCTTATATCACTCTGCTTGGAACGACTGCAATAAAGCTGTGCCATGGCAGTAAAAGTTTTTATGATTAAACTTTAGGTAAAATGCTAAATACAGAGCTGACATACACGTGTGTTTACTGTTTTACTTGCCAAAGGATATTTAATTCTGTATGGCCAATTGTGTTACCAACGATGTATACAACTCCTGATTTAAGCATATAATTTTCCGATTCATCAATGCACCTTCTTCTATTACCTCTCTGCCTCCATCTAACTCTTTGGTCAGTAAATGGGCATTCTCATCTCTGTCCGATGAGCTGACCTAGGGTTTCAGATTTAAAGAGCATCAGTTAGGAATGGGCATTTCTAAGAATTTGAATCTTTGTACTTAAATTGTTATATTAGTGCAGCCTTAGCTCTTAGAGATAGGGGTATGCATTTAACTTAGTTGTAATAGCTCCATGTCAAATCATAATGCTAGGCTGTAAGGTGCCCATGGAAGCATGACCTGTTGCCTGAGCCTGGGGATGATAACTGATACACTGTCTAGGGTTTTGGAATAGGGTAAAACAGTTGGTCGTCTTATTCTTTTATGTGTTATTGACAGTGCTGGTAATACCCGAAGGGTGTGGCTGCACTATTACAACAATGGCCACCAGTTTGGTTTAAATATGTACTTGTTTCTAAAACAAGAACTGCCTCTTTTTTCATATCCTGGTTGAAAAATGTTAAAGAAAAAATCCAGGAAGCAGTGTTTATAACTATTATGTACCTCTAACACAATTCCACAGGCGATTTAGAAAAATAGCAAAACCTGTTTAAAAAAAAGAAAAACATGGCTTTAACTGACCTTGAGAGTCAGAGTTCAAGCATGCACCATGGCTGTGTAGCTTCCTCTCCTGCTCTGTACCTCACTGCAGGTAGTTCTGAGTTCTAAAAAATAGATGCACAATGGCATATTTTTGCTTTCATAGAGACGTGAATCTTTACTTTTTATATCTGCTGTTCATGTGAACTGAAAATAAAATGCCTGATATGTCATACGTATGGTCTAGCGCCAATCATTGGGTGTTACTGTCCTTTAAATTGTACCACGTGAATCATGGAAGAGATGTTGACATACAGAAAGAAATTGGGTAAAAAGGGAGAAACTGAAAATGTTGACATGGCATAGAATGGTACCATTCAAGCTCTCCTTGGCCAAAGAAATCCAAATCTGCCAGATTGTGGCGACTGTGTTCTTTGATGACCAAGGCATTATTCTCATGGACTTTGGTTACAGGTTAACCAGTCAACATTAGGAAGAACAGACTACAGAAACACCTCCTTGCCATAGGCATACCCACGCATCTCTTATGCCACCAGTCAGGTGGTTGGTGATTACTCATCCATCCTACAGCCCAGATTTGACACCTTCTACCTGTTTGGGCCAATGGAGGATTACATCTCGGGGGTGTGGAAATTTTAGAAAAAACTACTTGTCCAAGGACTAAAGCGGGGGCCGAATCTACTTGTCCCTCATGACAATCTACTTGTCCTGATACAAAAAAATAATTTTAACCAAAACCGTATTTAGCAGTGCTAAGAAGCGCTTCTCATTAGTCAGCATCGTCAGGTGACCGCATTGACCAACGAGTGCTTGCAATTTGCGAGCGAAATTCAAATATACGGAACAGGTAAAGATAGTACACCCGTACTGGTGGACGGGAAGGACCGTTCGCCGAAAGGTAAGTATAGCGGGAGGGAGATTTGTGCGGGTAATTCCATTTTCCCAAATTACTTGGGAAAGTGAATTTACCCTTTTAGAGTTGGTGCAGACTTGGGCAATCCCGGGACGCGCGATCATGTGCGGTTGCGTCCGCATGTATGGGGTTACATCTGCATGCATGGCAATCGCTGAAAAAAGGTACATGTACCTTTTTTTCGCGACACGCACGGTGCAGTGTTTTCAACCGCGATTGCGTGGGACTGCCGGGCGGTATTGCGGCGGAGAACCGTGCGATCTGCCTGGAGTGACCGCCCAGCCATCCGCTCAGATTCGTGCACGATGACCGGGCAGTCACGGATCGCACAACACCGCCGATGGCGCTGGCAGTGCCATTATTTTCTAATGGCACCCCAGTTGTGCCAGGCAGATTGCCTGGTTTCCCGCTGCAATACCACCCTGCCTGTGCGGTTGCACATGATCGCGGTTGAAAACACTGCACATTTATTTGCATGCAGATGATGGGGGCAACGGGGCTGGTTTCCATTTTTCAAATTTTGTATTTTACTTTGTAAAAATTTAAAATTTTCATTTATTTTATTATTTTTACTTTATCGCCTTTTTATTTTTTACATTTTTATTTAGTTATTATTTTTTCCTTTTTTTCACTTAAACTTTATTGCTATCACACAGGCGCTAACAAGCCCTGTGTGATAGCATTCGGAGGTGACCTGTACTCTTTATTGACCCTGTCACCTCCAACACAGGAGTTTTAGCACAGCACTATGCTAGAACTCCTGTGACAGAAACGAGCAGCGGCCGGAGACAGAGGCTGAGGGAGGTGACAGAGCCTGTCACAGGTCCACCGTCCGGCTCTGTCACCGCTTCCACGCCCCTTGCTCTCATCGCTCCACGCTAACTGAGTAACTGAGTAGAAGAATTTATAGTTCAACTGTATGTGTTTTCACTGTTTCTATCTCTGCATAAATGAACATTCTATAACTCAAAAAGCTTTACTTTTTGATACCCTCTCAGATATGATCTGTACTAGGGATGTCCCGATGCCACTTTTTCAAGACCAAGTACTGTCCCTCATGTACTTGCCGATACCAATTACCGATACTTTTTCTTAAAGGGACATGTGACACTTTTTTTTCTAAAACAATACAGACTAATGATTTTAGGGCAGTTTCTCACCAGGGCTGCGTGCATTGCAGGTGACAGGTTCTCTTTAAGGTGACATTAGGGGTCTTTTAGACCTCTAGTGTCACCTTTCCACTTCACTGGATTCACTGAATGTAAATACAGCAGGCAGTGGCTGGGAGCAATAGCCAGCCTACTATTGGATATTTTAAATTGCAATAGCAGGCTGGCTATTGCACCCGCCCACTGCCTGCTGTCAATCAGCAAAGGAGTGAACTGAAGACAAAGTTCTCCATCAGGTCCTCTCTGCTGATTGACAGCAGGCAATGGGCGGGTACAATAGCCAGCCTACTATTGGATATTTTAAATTGCAATAGCAGGCTGGCTATTGCCCCCGCCCACTGCCTGCTGTCAATCAGCAAAGGAGTGAACTGAAGACAAAGTTCTCCATCAGGTCCTCTCTGCTGATTGACAGCAGGCAATGGGCGGGTACAATAGCCAGC
>NW_017307451.1:401109-403514 GCF_000935625.1 Nanorana parkeri | reverse complement strand
GGGGAATTCAGAGTATCAGCCATAGTCTCTTCTCTCCTCTCGTGCCAGCTACAAAGGTCTGTGAAATGGACACAGAGCTCTGCAGCCAGCACCAGCAGGGAGAAGAAACTGTCCACACATAACACTTACCGCCCTCCACACTGTCACACTTCCGTCCGGAGAGGTCAGAGCAGACAGGGAGCCTGCTGGTGGAGAGGTATTCCGGGGGATGGGCTATGCGGGTCAATGGCCGAAGCTCTTTGAATAAAATTTAAAGGGCTGGTATCGGCTCTATGCGTCGGTGCATTTTCAGGAGTAAAAGTACTCCTGAAAATGCCCTGTATCGGCCCCGATAACGGTACTAGTACCGGTATCGGGACATCCCTAATCTGTACCATCAATAGGAAAAAAACTGTGGGGTGCTGGAATTCATTTACAGTAACTACCATCTTGACCTCAGGGAGAAGTCTTAAGGTGCCCATTCGCATAGTGTGTGCTGCTGTCTGCACCCTTTCGGCCTGCATCCCTTGATCAGCTGATCAAAGGAGCCAGTCGAAAAATCTTGGTACGGTCAGAGCTGGCAGCCAATGAGCTGCTGGCTCATTCCGGGTATTCTGACAGGGGCCACTGGCCCCTGTCAGAATACAATGCAAACAGAAGGATTCCTCAATCGACACACATGTAGTGTTGATGGAATAATCTGCTCTATTGTTTTCATTCATCCTGCGGCCTGTGAGATTGTTGTCCATCACAGGAGCGAGCTTGGGGTGATGGTTACTTTACAACACACACGGGGACCATGGGGAACAAAAGTAGCCACCTTCCAGAAGGAAGGACAGTGTCAGCACCAATTCAAAGATGATTTGAGGATCTACAGCTGAGTGACACAAATAAGATACGTTTTTGTTAATACCAGCTGGGGTACTTACAATTTACCTCCTGAGTTTAGTGTTTCTGGATTCTTGTTTTTCTCTTTTCTGTGCAGGGGCATATCTCGCATTGCCCTTACCCCTATTCTCTTGCAGGCTGTTGCTTTCAGTAATAAACTTAATTGCCTCTGCACAAAAAAGGGGCACTGCTGAAAGTATTCTGAGATAAGCATAGTAAAAGTGAGGATGCACTGTACTGCAAGGTTTAACTTAACTGTGTATGTAGTGAATGTTTTTTTTTTTTTTTTTCGGTAGGCCCTCGTAGTACACTGGTAAATTTTGTTGATCTTAAAAATTGAATCTGAAACAACGGTGTATTGTACACGTTGAGGATAACAATACTTTTGGTAGATCACTGTTGTAACCTTCTAATCTCTTTCACTAGGGAAATAAAAATGGCAAAGGAGTCATAAACTCCTTAATGTCTGGAGCTTTGGCTGGAGCTGTGGCCAAGACAGCAGTTGCTCCACTGGACAGAACCAAAATTATATTCCAAGGTAAGTTCACTTTTGTCAAGCAAGTTGTACAGCATTTTAACCCTTTTGCTGTCTAGGAATTTTTGCTTAAAGCCTCCCAAAATTATGAGGGTTGTTCACAAAAGGGTGCAGAGTTTGGAGAAGGTAGGAGTAGTGAACTATCTAGGACAGGGGTAAGCATCCTTGGCTCTCCAGCTGTGCTGAAACTACAAAGCCCATAAGGCATTGCAAACCACAGACATGACTCCGAGAGGCAGAAGCATGACGGGATTTGTAGTTTCAGCACAGCTGGAGAGCCAAGGTTGCCTACCCCTGATCTAGGACAACATAGCTGAATTGGAGAATGTTTCCGTCATGTTGTCCTAGATTGTTCACTTCTCCAAACTCTTCACCCTTTTGTGAATAATCCTTCGTATATTTTCTGAAAGCAGAGACCCTGCAGAGTTACATTGGTGACGGTTGCAATTTTTTATATCACATGACATTAGCAGAACTGTTATAGTATACTAAAAATAGTCTGCATGAGCCTTATTTGCACTGGTCTTTGTGCATGTTTTCACTTACACTTTAGGTACATTTGGTGATGCTGATTGTATAAGCAAACAAATATGTATTGTTGTTGCTTGCTAATAAGCAGTTATACCCAAATAAGAATCCCTCCTACGTCCCCATTTTGCTTATTTCTTGCTAACATTTTGCGTGCTTACTTTTTGGAATACTTTTATCTTTTAGAAACTGTTGCTTTAGGTTTTCATGTCAACCTTTCATAAAACCCAATTTATACTTATTTGGTGCCTTGATCTCTGCTAAAGGGGATCATCAAGGCTTAGCAGAGCTTTGGCCGTGTGACCATTTACCATGCGATCTCAGAGCAGCAGGTGGTGCAGTGAAGATTGAGTTAATAAGATGATAAATTCCCTGCATACTACGGGGCCTTCTATGTGACCTTCTTCAGTTTTTTTTTTAACTGTTCTAAGTGGTGTCCCCCCCCCCCCACCCCCCTTTCCCCCCAGCCCGGGGG
>NW_017307451.1:380917-400557 GCF_000935625.1 Nanorana parkeri | reverse complement strand
TTTAACTTTTTTAAAGGGGGTCCCCCCCCCCCCCACCCCCCTTGTCCCTCAGGACCGGGTGAATTTTGTATTGAACGTTGGTTCCACTTGTACTAATTAGAAAATTTAATAAAAAAACTGAAGTGATAAACACACTCCATTGCAGAATGTTCTACTCGGAACACGACTATGCTAATATGTCAGTGACTACTGTTGTTTTTATGAAAATAAAAAAAATATTAACTAATATATCTCTTTGTTCCTTTTGCCAGTATCTTCAAACAGATTTTCAGCAAAGGTAAGAGCAGACCTTATTGTGACGTTTTCCTGTTAAACTGTAAATGTATCCAAATCTCCCTGGAACCAGTTGATAATTAAAATATATGCAGAAGGAGGCTTTCTGTGCTTAGCTGTGACTGTAGCTAAGCTGCTTTTGCAGTGTTTTTGTATTGATCCTGAAAGCTGTTAGAAGACACACATTGCTGTCCACCCATCATCAGTCTGGCAGGGTAAAATACTTTACTGTCGATTTTTTTTCAGCTCTTTCATACAACTGATGCATCATTATTGCAGGTCCATGTGATTTGACTTTTTTTAGCTTTAGCATGGACTTAAAAACTTGGTATATCATGGAATTTACCTTTTTAGAGGTAGAGGCAAAATGCTTGTGTAATCGGGCGTTGGTAGAAGCAGCCAATTACTTCTGCAGAACTAGTATGCAGCATTTCAGTTGGTAGCGGTGGGAGCTTCTTTCAGTGCCTTAACTAACATGTTTTGCTTCATGGTAAAGTCCAAGATAAACACGAATGTTACCATATTTTATATTTTCAACATACTAAACATAAACCTTAAGGGCATGTCTGGGCCATGGGCATGTAAAGAGCATTTTTCTAGGGCTACCAGGCAACCAAGCACTACCAGGCTCTCCATCGCACCAATACCTACCCAGCACCTGCCATCTCAACATGACAAGAGACCACTAGAGCAAGGGCAGGAGAAGGGATACCTCTGTACCAGATTTCCTGAATATTTTGCCTCATGGCCTGCTAACATTCTAGGCTGAATGCAATCCAAGATAGTGCCAACCTGCACTGCAGCCTGCTGAGACTCTTGGTCCACAGGACTTTCCTCTGTGGATCACACTGACTCACAGGACATTTTGCCAAAATACCACCAGTCCTACGAACAACCAACCACCTTAAAACGTCACAGGCACAGGTAGGAGAATCACATCCTTTAAAACATTCTGGGCTCTACACAACCTGACATACCCACACCAGCTCAGCCGAGCTTAGTTTGCTGTTCATGTACATACTGACCAAGTCTTAGACTGCTATGTGCAAAGATAAACAAAGCCTTCACCAAGCTTCATACCCCCTCCACACCATCATTGATGGAGTCACAGCATGTGACACTAGCAAACCATTTGCAGGCACTAGAAAATGACAACCAGGAGTCAACAACATAATATAAGGATCAGAGGCCACCACTGCAGCAAAACTAAGGAAGACAGTTTGGGGCGTTTTTCTCCCCCCAACTCCTGGAGGGTATTCTCACTGGAGAGATCAAATTGGACAGGTGACATTGTGTGGTGGCCCACTGCTCTTCCAGCTGTGCTATGTGTAATTCTTCACTAAAAGAGCCTCCGTAAAGCCTCTCTCCTCATACTGCCAGAACTCTTCAGGAATGCTGGGTTAGCTCCTGTCTCTCTTTGCCTGCAGCATCCCTACACCTGATACTCCATTGGTGCCTTCCTACTGAAGAAAACTTCAGGCTCATGGTACTCGGTGAGCTCAAGTTAAGCCCTTCACCTTCCCACATACCTTCTATCTTGAATAACAATAGCTGCGCTAGGAGTATAATTGTGTACCAACCAATAGACCAGCTGCAACAATATGTGATTATTATCGTGTATAATGGTGCTAATTTTTGTTGCGCTCAGTCCAAGTGTATATAAACTTAATAAGTGAAATTATCTCATGCTAATGAGTATGGTTAAGATCAACAATTCAAAAAAATGAAAGTGAAAAATCTGTGCAACAAACTATAAATTTGGATCTATGTCCCAACTATAGATGCACGTGTATAAATGCAAATGTGCTAATCCACATTTCCACTCTAATTTAACCTGCACTGCAGCCTGCTGAGACTCTTGGTCCACAGGACTTTCCTCTGTGGATCACACTGACTCACAGGACATTTTGCCAAAATACCACCAGTCCTACGAACAACCAACCACCTTAAAACGTCACAGGCACAGGTAGGAGAATCACATCCTTTAAAACATTCTGGGCTCTACACAACCTGACATACCCACACCAGCTCAGCCGAGCTTAGTTTGCTGTTCATGTACATACTGACCAAGTCTTAGACTGCTATGTGCAAAGATAAACAAAGCCTTCACCAAGCTTCATACCCCCTCCACACCATCATTGATGGAGTCACAGCATGTGACACTAGCAAACCATTTGCAGGCACTAGAAAATGACAACCAGGAGTCAACAACATAATATAAGGATCAGAGGCCACCACTGCAGCAAAACTAAGGAAGACAGTTTGGGGCGTTTTTCTCCCCCCAACTCCTGGAGGGTATTCTCACTGGAGAGATCAAATTGGACAGGTGACATTGTGTGGTGGCCCACTGCTCTTCCAGCTGTGCTATGTGTAATTCTTCACTAAAAGAGCCTCCGTAAAGCCTCTCTCCTCATACTGCCAGAACTCTTCAGGAATGCTGGGTTAGCTCCTGTCTCTCTTTGCCTGCAGCATCCCTACACCTGATACTCCATTGGTGCCTTCCTACTGAAGAAAACTTCAGGCTCATGGTACTCGGTGAGCTCAAGTTAAGCCCTTCACCTTCCCACATACCTTCTATCTTGAATAACAATAGCTGCGCTAGGAGTATAATTGTGTACCAACCAATAGACCAGCTGCAACAATATGTGATTATTATCGTGTATAATGGTGCTAATTTTTGTTGCGCTCAGTCCAAGTGTATATAAACTTAATAAGTGAAATTATCTCATGCTAATGAGTATGGTTAAGATCAACAATTCAAAAAAATGAAAGTGAAAAATCTGTGCAACAAACTATAAATTTGGATCTATGTCCCAACTATAGATGCACGTGTATAAATGCAAATGTGCTAATCCACATTTCCACTCTAATTAGTGCATAGTGCTTAAAATCTTATACTCTTGTTGAACATATGTGGCATGGCAAGTATCAGGTCCACAGGTGAAATGGTTTCACTATAATATAATAAATTTGGATCTATGTCCCAACTATAGATGCATGTGTATAAATGCAAATGTACTAATCCACAACTCAACTCTAATTAGTGCATAGTGCTTAAAATCTTATACAGTAATACCTTGGTTTACGAGCATAATTCGTTCCGGAAGCATGCTTGTAATCCAAAGCGAATTTCCCCATAGGAAATAATGGAAATTCAGATGATTCGTTCCACAACCCCAAAATATTCATATAAAAATGATTACAATACTGTAATATAATACTGTACAAAATATAAAGAAAAATAAACCAATTACCGGTACCTTCGTGGCTGGTGTGAGGGGGACAGGAGAGAGGAGAATTATTGTGTAGGACGACTTTCACTGTCGCTAACGGAATCACTGCTATCTCTTGGCTCAATGGAATCTTTTTAATTTCGTGAAACCTTAACAAGGAATCTATTCAATGTGACATTGCATTGTCGTTAAACAGACTCATCGCTCGCACTGCTACAGCCTTATTCGGTGGTGGTTTTCTACAAATGTTGCTCTTATTGCAAGACATTGCTTGTATATCAAGTCAAAAATGTTCAGAAATGTTTGCTTGTCTTGCAAAACACTCTCAAACCAAGTTACTTGTAAACCAAGGTATTACTGTACTCTTGTTGAAGATATATGTGGCATGGCAAGTATCGGGGCCACAGGTGAAATGGTTTCACTACAATGACATAATAGTAATACCTCTACTGCTACAACATATCTGTCCATACACCCACCAGGTGTTTTTTTAGAAGGAAAAGAAGATGGATTTCCTTTCCTTTCATTAAAGGCATCCTTTTGTCCAAACAGCCATATTCAATATATCCTCATAGTGTGCAACGATTATGTCCCAAACTCGATCTCTTTATTTGTAATAATCGGCAGCCTCTTCAATCCCACATGGATGGGCAAACCTTGCAGCTCCCCCCTTCCTTTTCATTCAAATCACACTACACCGTTGCATCGGCGGTGGTGTCCCCTGTGATGTCTCAAAGGAGAAAAAGTTGTGGAGAAAGAAAGGGGAGGGCGCCTAAGTGCAGTAAAAAAGTTTATTCTTCCACAACACACAAACAAATGCACTTACGGGATCGTAGGTTAAAAATCACATATAACGACAGAGTCCTCAGATATAGGAGGCAAAGGCAAGTCTCTCCCTTGACGCTTATCGTCTTTTCACCTCATCAGAAGGGATCCTGCCTTTGACTCCTGCTCGCATTTAAATACTATACAACTAAAAGAAATGTAGTCATAGTAAAACCAGCATTGATTTCCTGGATTTAACAATACAAGGAAGAGAAGATAAATTTAATTACTAAGACCTTCTTCAAGTCCACGGATAGGAATGGATATATACCCAGGGGCAGCTGTCATCATCCGACATGGCTGAAGGGAATTCCAAAGGGACAATTTGCAAGGATAAAAAGGAACTGTTATACAATAGAGGATTTTGAAGAACAAGCATCCAAGATCGAAAACAGATTCCCAGAGAAGGGCTATCAAAAACATGAATTGGACAATATGAGAATGAAAATACAGAAAATGAATAGGGAGGAGATGTTGAAACCCAATAAGCGGAAAGATAGAGAACCTATCCTACAAAAATACTGGCCCATCCTCAGGAAGGACAAAGTACCAGGACCATAGATTCCACCAAAACCGAAAATAGTATATAGAAAAGCCCCCAATTTGAGAGAAAAATTGGTACGCAATGTATTGGATCCCCCCCAAAAATGCTTGTTCTTTATATACATATACAGTATGCTTGATCATCGGAACAAGACCCCTCAAGATATTTTTTTCCTTACTATAAACATTTTTGAAAGATTTTAATCATGATTTTACTTCACCCATACTGTTGTGGTGCACTTTTTCTGAAGAAGTGGCAGTATAGCCATGAGATGAGTTATACGGTACTTTAATACACTAAGGAACTTTTACTAAAGAGGTAAAATCTCCTGACTAAAGTCATTGAACATTAATGCTTGGCGTCTCTGCAACACAAAGCTGACAAGGATTTTTTAGATCTCTCCCTGACAACTGCTTAGGACATGACTTCACATGTATAACAAAAAAAAACATTTTTTAATGCTGTCACATTCACTCACTGTTCTGTTACCAATACAGATAAATGCTTCCTGTGCTTCTAGTAAGTGGGGAACAGGTGCACTTTAGACAACTGTAACATTTAGAAGCCACTCAGTGTGTCCTCATACACCCACGTCCCCTCCATCCGACTAACTCACCAGAAATACTGACCCACTGTTGAAAGAGAGTCAAACAACGCTCCATTATATGCAGGTGTTATCGGAAAGGCATCCTTTCTAGGGACCTGAGTCCTCCATCCTTTTATTTGCTCTAGAAGTATTAACTCACTGTTGAAATTGGGTCAGACAACACTCCAGTTTATGCAGGTGTTATCAAACAGGCATTCCACTCTAGAGATCCAAGTCCTCTCCTTTTATTTGCTCCCAAATGGATTATATAAAGAGCAGAAATACTCCCATAGTGTAATCAAATTATAAAATCAAGCATTTATTAAGAAACACTAAGATAATGTAGGGGCTATCCCGGACCTAGGAATCTCCGGAGCTCTCCGCCGGACATTAAGCACTGCAGGGAGAGCATCACACAAACCCACCCATTCAACACATTTTGTCCAATGACATCCTCTGGAGTAGTGCATTTTGGATATCATTTAAAAATGATCAACTTTGGTAACTGGCACAATGGCTTAGTGGTTAGTAGGAGCATTAAATTGTATCATAGAGTATTTAAAACAAAAAAAGTATAGGCAAAACAAAAGATGCAGTGACAAATACACAATATGAATATCTGTTTAACACTACATTTCTGTTTTGGAAGCACTACAGAGGAAAACAATTTGGAAGGCTTACTTGATTTTGTTGTGCTTTACATGGCCTCCCCTAATCCATCAAAGTGGGTAGCCAAGCCATGTGTGATAATACATTAAGTTGTCAATGTGGTATTTGAATTTATTAATTTTCCGCCATAGGGCCTCTGTTTCTCAGGTTTGTAAGGCCGCTACTTGGTCTTCTGTTCACACCTTTTTGTTACGTTGTACGAGGTGGATGTTTTGGCATCGGCGGATGCTGGTTTGGGGCGCAAAGTGTTGCAGGCGACTCTTTGAGGTGTCTTTTGGGTGTTTGGTTGTTGTTGCCCATCCCTCAATGTGTACTGCTTGGTGACGTCTCTACCTTTCAGGATCTACGATCTGTTGCCTGTGTCCTTGAATGAACGGGAGAGAAAATAGGATTTTTGTACTCACCGTAAAATCCTTTTCTCTCCGTTCATTGAAGGACACAGGCCCCGCCCTCTTTATGGGGTGTACACTCCTAACTGCTTGTTACTAAACTGGAGACTTGTCAGCAGGTGGGGGGTTTGGCCACCGGCAGGGGCCGCCCCTAGGCTGTAATTGGTCTTTAGTTTTGTGCCTAGCGTCCTTCTCCTGCAGGTGGCGATATTACCCTACCTTTCAGGATCTACGATCTGTTGCCTGTGTCCTTCAATGAACGGAGAGAAAAGGATTTTACGGTGAGTACAAAAATCCTATTTTTATTCCCTCCAGGAAGCTTACAGATTAATTTACCGGACCTACCTCAATCAGGGTTTCCTGAGCCTATGGAGGGGCAATTCTGCAACCATGGTGCGGGTCATTCCATATGCAGCCATACAGTTTTGCGCTCACGAACAGTACAAAAAAATTCTTGGCAGATACTATGGCTTCCAAGGAGCGTAAGTATTTACATCTGTTTCGACAAAATATTTATAACTTTCTGTAAATTGATATTTTCTCTTCATTAATTTAGAGAGCATGATCATAGGTCGTTGTTGTATTGCGTTCAGTTTTAGTATTGACTTGTTTGTCAAGCTAAACTGCAAGCTCTGTTTTGTGGTTCTCTAGTTTGTTTCTTGTTAGCACCTCAGCCAGTGATGGGAATTTGTTAGCAAGATGATCAGTGTAAAGGTGGCTATACACCTTACAACCATTGTTCAACTTTTTTTGTCCAGACATCTCACCCTTTTTCAATATTTGTTCAACGTTTTTTTGTTTGAGCATGCGCAGTTTTCACGTTGAGATTTTTGTTGTACAACAACACCACTAACCCGTCAATTTTTATCCAACTAGAGAAAAATGTTCTAGCCTGCTTGAAAGACAAAAATCTGCCAGTTTTACAGTAATTAAGGTTGTGCACTCCCCATCAATTGGCAGATTTTCAGACGAAAACGCAATCGCTGACAAAAATCTACAGATAACTGTAATGTGTATGGGCACCTCCTAGACATATCATCTCTTCACTCGTATGCTAAACATAACCATGGCCAGCCAGAACTACCTAGTATTTTTATACATGATCTTAATCAGGCTGGCATGACATTTCCAGATCATTTTCAGTCTCTTGGAAAGTCTTTGCCTGGAATTATTATGTAGTCTTTCTTTCTTTCTTTACTTTCCCTTCCTTCCTTTCTTGTTATTTAAAAGTGTGCAGACAGAGCTTAAGTCCTTCTTTTTACATGTCTAGGGATTGCTTAGTATCTGTGTTCTGAAAGTCTGTTTACACAGCTCAGTAGCTCAATCTAACATTTTATAAACATGTGAATGAGCCAGAGGAGTGACTGATCCCCTATTGAACACCTCAGTCTGAGGATTCAGTCACGCAGAGGAAGCCTCTAGCTAAGACTGACTTTGCTGTGCTGTCTTTTTAGATAATGCTGTGAGAGTCCTTTGTCCTGTATTAAAATGTTTGTTTCTAATTTTGTTAAGCAGGGATTGTATACAAATAATTAAAAAAAAGATAAAACAACAATTTTAAAAAGCTGACCTTCACCCATGTTCTATTAAATTATTCTCTTCCCCCTCTTTTCACACAAATTCAGACATTTAAAAAAAATACTATGTTTGTACCCCACACTACCCCCACTACCTGCAGCCTCCTGGGATACTTATGTCATACATCCTGGGAGGCTTCTGGTTAATCTATAGAAAAATCTCATGCACAACGACACATCATCAGGGGGTTGGTTATTCTTCCTAGTTCTTGGAACTGACACCCCCTTCCCCCCCAAGATCACTCGCCCCACTCCCGATGATGCACCACATTGCATGCTCATCATACGGGTGCATGCTTCAAGAAGCAGGAAGAGATAGCCGGCTTCCGATGACTTTAGAAAAGTATATTGGCAAGGGATCGGGTGGTGTGTAGTAGTGGAGTGGCAGATCACTACAGAATATTTCTGGATGTGTGAGTATTTTTTGTGGATAATGCAGCGGAAAGGTAAAAGGAGATTTAAAAAACACATGGGAGGTCCTCTTTAATAATTAAGAAGCTTAAAGATACTCTGCACACTGCCTCCTACCCCACACACACTGACAGACTGGAATGATGATGTCACCGCAAGGGAAATACCAGTGCAGAAACATCTGAAGCGCTGGAATACTGGTACTCCCCACATAGAAACAGTGTCAGCGAGGAGTTTAAGTGCTTCACAGAGTATTTAAAGAAATAAGCGAAATAGGTGAGGAGGGGGCACGGGAGAGGGTTTAATTTTTGCCAAGGAACAGAGATGTGTCTCTCACTGACTGTATCTAAAGCACAAGATATAAAGTAAACAAAACAGGAACATTTCTGTTAGGTCACACAGTGATTATCACTGGACTTTATTCAACAACTTTGCCACATGCCTCATTTAATACACAGACTGATTTACAAAAACACATGATGTCTTGCTTGAATGCTCTGAAGTGAAGGGTTATATAAAAGTTATTTTGTGGGCAAGAAAAGCTTACAGGCTGTGGCAGGTCTGTTCTTCCCTTTTCTAAAAAAATATATGTACAACTCAATATTAGAAACTCATCTTTTTATTCAGAACTAACAGGGCATAAAACAGAACAAGCCACCAATTGGCATGTTTAGTATTCTGAATCTCCACTCTTGAATACTTGTAATTGCGTGTTGTTTTTATTGTTTACTTGTATTCTCTCCCCGTCAGAGCAGAAGTGTCAGGCTGTTGGCAACAAATAGAAGAAAAAAAAAGCTTCCTATAAATTGCCAATCAATACAAACAGGTATTAAATCACATACATTTAACTTTAATATATCATGAAGTAAAACAACACACAAAATGAAACCGCTAAAGAACATATGTAAAATGTTTATGTGTGTGCAAATATCCCCATTTTTATATGTTTCAGAAGCAAGAATAGTTACAGATCCAAGTCATAAACGGCCATTCCAGTTGGAGATTGTTGGATTCCCCCTGAATGTGCTGTTTTTATTATAGCTGCTAGTGTATATATTGCATCTCTGCAATACATGCACCATTCCCCATGTTTATTTCTTGTAAGACTCTGCACACAGGACAGAAACATATCTATCAATCTGCAATAGTTCCAGTGATAGCCGTCCTTCAAAGGTGAATTTAAGAAATCAGACGTAAAGATCAAGATTTGACAAGTGCTATTAAAGAATATAAAATGTATCAAACATTCAGTGAAAGGGTGTATCTCAAAATACTCAATGTGAAATGGTTGTGCAAACAATTTAAAGTCTATACAATATCAATTATTTAAACTTTTATTTATATTTTATTATTCCCACTTCCAATAGCGCAAGTTCTTGCAATTATTAATAGTTCCAGTGAGCACCTAACTTCCTGGTGCGGCTGACAGCATTTCTTTTTCTGCACTAAAATTCTAAGCAGCATTGTCGGCCTGGCCTGAGTCCTCCTGTGCATGACTACACTACGTGTATCTTCCTTTTCCTTATTTTGATAACTCCTCTGTTCCCACACAAAGCTTAGAAGAATTTTAGTGACAGTGCAAGAGAATTTTCCCAGTAATCATGTGATATCTAAAGTCTAGTAACATAAGTGCAAGATATACTGTATGTGACAACACACTAAATAAAGGCATTATGTGAACATAACTATTGCGCAAGTTCAATCCAAAAAGATAAGAGGAGAAAACAGCAGACCTTTGTAGAGCGAATGCAAAAACAACCCAAAAGACAGGAGACACTCAGTTTTTTATAGGATTGCCAAATGGGGAGGGTTGTTAGGCCATGTTCTGCTTGAGCACAGCGCTAATAACAGAAACTCAAAAATGTATCATATGACAAGTGCTGTCAGAAATAAAAACTAAAGGCTTTGTTATTTATAAGAGAGAATGTGCCAGTTATTAGTCCTCAATTAGCTACACACCATACAGTGTTACAACCTTAGTAGAATGGCAGGGCTAGGGTTATAATAATGGATGATTCCATCAGGAAATGTGTCGGCATACTTCTGTCTTCATTCAGGGCACTTTTATTGGAGAATGCAACATGAAGATTGCAATGTTTCAAGGCTGTGCAAGTCACAACAAGCAACAGTGATAAACTAGTTATTAGCCCTGAGCCCAAAACCAATACATTCTTGAAAAGTGGAAATATTCCTCCTATACCTCCTATCCTTAATACAAATGAATAGATCCACTACCACTGCCTAGTCACCATAGCTTTCTGTGGCTTTTAAAAAGATTTTAATGTTTTTTTTTTTTTTTCTCCAAAAATAAATATAATGTATATATTTCTTTTTCCCCTCCTACAGTGCTTTGACACCGATCCCTCGCCTCCTTGCAGGAGCCCTTGCAGGTACGACTGCTGCAATGTTAACCTACCCACTGGATCTTGTGCGTGCACGTATGGCAGTGACACCAAAGGAAATGTAAGTTCCATTTTTCCTTTTGCCTACAAAAGGCCTTAAAAATTACATAGCATAGGTGCAAAAACAGTACACATGTCTTAAAAACTGCCTGTGGTATTGTAACAATCAGTAGATGAGTAATTAATTTTCAAGGAAGATTTAGCAAGGCAATCACAGAACGCAATAGTTGTACTATGTGATTTAGGTTAGGTTCTTTATGTAGCTTTTTTTTCTAGTGTTAACATGTAGGCCTGCACTGTTTTCAAATGTACCTTTACCCACGCGAACATGTAAAGTGCTTTGAAGTGGGAAAATTGAATTCTATTGTAAATTTGCAGGTATATATTGATGTGGTAAACAGGTTTTGAGATATAGAGAACCAGAGGCAGCAAATTCACTCTGAAGTTCTTGCATGTGGTCTGTGTTTGCAACCATTCAGCCTTTCCTGTTACTTGCAGGAGATTGATAACCTGCACAACAGACCCGGTTCTCGCTGTCATTTAGACACACAAGGCCATCTGTGATTTACTTTACTGTGATCTGTCTGTTTTCAACTAGTATGTGTACCCATATCTGCTCCTGCCACTTGTAAATTTCCTATCGCGTTGGCTATTATTTATCACAACTGAGGCTGCCATTGCCTGACTATAAGAAGTGTAAGAAGTGTTGTTACTTTTAGGGCAAAGCAAGTTTTACAGCATGCTGTACAGTGATACTCCTAACCTTTCTGGGATGTCCTGGCTAGTTCACTTGACATGTTTCTCTATTATGAATATAAGACAGATCTTTCTTTCAAATTCACCATATGAAAACTCTGCTTACCAAAATGTAAAATAGGTCCCAAATTTCAAATAAAGGATTGCCTGTAGAACTTGTCATATGACAGGTTATGCCAGCTCATAGAGATGCTTGGAAATCTTGTGTGATGGCCAGGATTTAAATTTATAGTAGAAGTTGTCAGGAAGAGATCCTGTTGAGATGCTTTTCACTGTAGTGGGCACAGAGGCCAACTGCATGCATGTGCACAGCTTAGAACTGTTTTTTGTTTGATTCACTAAATCCAATAAGAAGAGAGTTGGGGGATCTTTGTTTTTGCTAAACGCAGCCTAATGCATTAATGGCCTCTAAACATTTTACATCTGTAGTTACTAATACTGCATATCATTTTAAATCAAGAAAATAGCTTGAAATTGCAGCTAGGCCCAGTGTGCCACCCGCATTAGAAAATCGGTCCTTTATACTTGTCAAGGCTAATCGGCTCCAATGTGCTTATTGCAGGTATAGTAACATCATCCACGTCTTTATCCGTATGTCAAAAGAAGAAGGCTTGAAGACCCTGTACCGAGGGTTCGCTCCCACAATCCTAGGAGTCATTCCTTATGCAGGAATCAGTTTCTTTACCTACGAGACTCTAAAGAAATCGCATGCAGGTATGTAATGTAAGAATGATGGGATTATTTGGTGTCATTATTTAATCTTAATGGGCTTTCTTGGTTTATTTAAAAGGTATGTATACCCAAATAGTTTTGTTTAGGATACAGTAAGGAAGAATTAGAAACCTGTAAGTTGTCAGAGCCGTCTCCATTGGAGAGATTCCTTCACTTTCTGTCTTGTAAAAAGGTTGTCCCTAGCACAGGATGTAAAAGGAAATCTCTGTAACGGAAACACAGACAGAAGTAAAAATGCTTTTTTGGGTATAAATACACTGTACGTGCTTCATTACATGTGGGGTTTTGAACCTTCATTATTTTTGTTGTTGCAATGAAGCATAATTGATTTTTACTAAACACAGTGCCTTGCAGAAGCTGAGGCATATTTATAGTCCCTTTTTTCATCTAGTACATTATACTTGTCTATTATAAGCACTGCATTCTTTTGTATTACATCCACTGCCTCATATTTCTCTAGCACATGCTTTGCCTCATGCCTCCCTATTACACTCGGTGCTTCATACCTTTCTGTTTTATGCAGTGCCTCACACACATTACACATATTGCCTTCTATTTCTCTATTACTCTGTGTCTCAAACCGCTGTAGTACATGTAGTGTCCCACACTTCTGCATTGGACACATTACCTCTTACCTCTTTGTTACATGTTTTCCCTTATGGCTTTGCTTTACACGCTGTGCCTTATGCCTGTCTGTTAAATACAACACCTTGTTCCTCTCATGCTCTGATATCACTAAGTGGAATACCAGCATCTTTCTTACTGTTGTTGTGTGTTGTGCTCTCCCTCGTGCCTTCTCCCACTGTCATTCTCAGTATGACATATATTACATAAATGAATAGGCAGTGTGGGAAGCCCAATACAAACACCAGATTATGTTGTAGAAGCAGACGAGTAGGACGTGAAGGGCAGCAGCTGCTGTGACAGCCAGAAAATGGAATCCCGAAAGAGTTGAATTCCGGTAAAACTTATAGTGCTGGTAACTTACAAGTACGATTTTTTTTTTTTTTTAGAAAAAGGTAGGAAGTAAGTAGTATAACAGTACGTTTTTTAGGCTTAAAAATGTCAGGTCTGGTGGCAGTGTCTCTAAGAATGTTGTAAATACTAGATATATAGGACTTTAAATAAAACCTGTTTAAGGGAAGCATGGAGGCTGTCACTGCTGAGCTCTCTGTCTGAAAATGCTGGTTGCCTCCCTGTCATACTAGTGCTTAGCTGAACAGTATGTTAATAAGGAATTTATTCCGGCTTTAAACATTTGTAGCATTATTTCAGATCGGTCACTTAGATGGTAGCAAAACCAATGAGTCTGTATTCTGTTCAGACAACTAGCATTTTAAAAAGAAGGCTATGAGAGCCCCTACATTTTTTTTTTTTATGCAATGCAAATGTGTACATTTTATATATAATGTGGACCCACTGATAAGCTTGCTTGTTTTATTCCATTTTATTTTAGAGCAAAGTGGCAGGACCCAGCCCTCCCCTCTTGAACGTTTGCTATTTGGAGCCTGTGCTGGACTCTTAGGTCAGTCTGCTTCCTATCCTCTGGATGTGGTGAGACGGCGCATGCAGACTGCTGGTGTTACTGGACATACCTATGGCTCCATCCTTGGTACTATGAGGGAAGTGGTGGCTGAAGAAGGTTTCATCCGTGGTCTGTATAAAGGGCTCAGCATGAACTGGGTGAAGGGTCCAGTTGCAGTAGGCATCAGCTTTACCACCTTTGACCTAACGCAGATTCTTCTGAAAAAGCTCCAACAAATGTCCAGTGTTCAGAGGTAGAGCAGGGGTGGTATTAAAATAGTACTTGACTGTACTAGATTTCTTTAAAGAAATGGATTGGTGCTAGTCTAGTTAGCCATTACAACATGGCTACAGAAATAAATATTTAGCTATATTTGCCAAAACAGGTTGTAACGTTGTCAGTGGTTGGAATGGGGGTGAAAAAGTAAAGCCTTGTAGTGTGCCAATCAGTGGAGCTCTTTGAAGAGCACCTTATTACTTATTAGCACACTCACCGGAGCACAAACACGCACAGCGATAAGCATTACCCCATCCCCACCATGAACAAAGCTGCTATTGCCATCTCATTTTCGTGCCAGAGCTATGTGCTTTAGCTTTGTCCGTAAAACTCCTCTATGGAATTTCAGTCACTACTGCACAGAGCCACAAAGTATTACACATGCTTACAAGAGAGCCCCAGCGAAATATTTAGAGTGGAGGATAGTTTGAAGAAGTGGGCTTATTAAGGACCAGTGTCCATAGGCTTTAGTTTGCTTCAGAACTGCATCTCTCCCCATACTTGTCATTAGGAATGTAAAGCTGCTTGAAGCAGGTCACATGCACCTGCCAATGATTCAGAATGATCTCAGCTGTGTTTTCAAACTGATGTCAAAAGCAAGCTTCATTTGCCAATCGACATAGGCCCAAAGTCCAACAACCCAGGCCCAATACTTCTATTCATTCTTGCAATCCATGCTTGTAAACATCCAGATGGTTTACCTTGGACATGAATGATTCTGACAGATACAAGAGGTTGAAAGAGCTTGCTGTGTCTGTCAGAGTCTAAAGGGCAACTAAGGACTTTAAAGTGCTTTGCTTTGAACTTTTACATTTTCAGAGCAATGGAAGGGCGATTTTTCCAGTGCTACTGGGTCCTCTGTAGTCATTCAGGCCCGCAATTTGGATGAAAAATCATGACTGGGTAATAACCTATCCTTAATTTCTTCATTTATTATCCCATTTTATGTTGTACAATAACCAGAGCATGTGTAGGTTGGCTCTTGAAGACTTGAGCAGAAATGCACATATTTCTTAATAGAACATTCAGTGCAGGAACATCTAATTCAGTTAAATGTTTGCACTCCATAATCTTCTTATTTCTCATATCTCCTACAAAATCCTCAATATTTGGTGGGATTCTTCATAAACGCACATGCCTCATGAAACCTCCCTCGATTCAGATGTTTCAGTTAAGTTCTTATTTAAGGGCTGAAGCATATATTATATAAGAGTTACTGGTGTATTACTTGGGACTGCACAAGCCAAACATACAGCAGTTTAGCTCAGTTCTTTTTATCTTATGTTTTTATGCCAATGAGTGAAAGTATTGCAATCCTTTGCTTACAGTTTGTAGTATAAGATTGCAGTTTGCCTTTCAGAATAGTTCTGTATACTTTCAGCAGAATAACTTGAAGTGCCATTACTTGTGTGTTTTTTTGGAATAATGTAAATGATTGCACACGTTCATGTGTTTTTGTTTGTGTTAATATGTGTGCTGCATATGTGTACTAGTACATGAGCAAAATGACATACGTGCCTGTGCCTGCATGCAAGTCATGTCCATGTAATGAGTGGTGTAGGGACGAGTAATCCCTACCTGCCACTGATTTCATAAAATAACTTTATAAATGTAGATGATGTACCCAAAACATACATATCTCCCCAAAGCTGCAAATTTGCAGCGATAATTTGTTGCCAGCAGATCTCACACAACTACACAATGCTAATAAGTACTAGATGGTGATAGATAGGCGGTGCTACAAACTCCCTAATATAAGATAGCGCAGCTTATCTTACCCATCTCGTACATTTGAAGGTTCAAGTAACCATATATGTGAGCAGCTATAATTTTAGACCCACTAATTCATCAAATTTAGCACAGAATTTCATTTACACATAATGCTAAAAAGTAACTTTGCTGCGGAAAGGTAACTTTTTATTTTTTAAATATCGAACGTAAAGAGTTTATGCTTTGCCCTATGTTCTGCTGTGTTGCAGTGACGGCACTTTTGGAAGATGTTTATATATAAATATATATATTTTAAATAACTGTTGTAATAGTTTGTATATTTAATAAAACAATGAAAACTTGGCCTTTATTCTGTATTTTTTTTCCGATACACTTTCATTTTTGGAACGTGATAAAGGCATGCAGAGGAGTATTTTTCACTTTTGCAGTGAGAAAAGGCCACTGTATTTTTGTTATATTTATGTATTTGCACAGCCTACCAAAAAATAATAAAATATTTATTTCTTCTTACCTTTTACATGTTTTATTGTAGCAGGCAATATGGCTGATTCCAGGGTTTTTTCTCAGCACCTTTTACAGTGATCTGTCTTTATAGAAAGAGTTAGGACTGAAATTTGAGGACTTGTGGTTTCTCTCATTACCATCATTAACATTTGAATTCAGAAGCCATCATTGTGATCCTTTTAACCCTTTGTTGGGACAGGCAGTCCCAAACTTTCCAAACCATAATGAACAAACCCCTCGCAAATAGAAGCAAATAGAAATTTTAACCCTTAAGGAGCCAAAAAGCCCTAACTCAAGTAAAAGCAAAGTAAACTGCAAGAAGCATTTTTTAATAATTTTTTTAGCTTATGCGATGTGAATGGGAACATGTAACGATCATAAAATGGGTGTTATCCCTATTGGGCTGTGAAAGTGGAATTCCTATTATAGCATGCTGTTGGTTATGTGTTTTAGATGAAGCGCTGAGATCTTGAGGAATGGTGAATTAAGTTTTAATTGCTTGTAACAACATTACATCAGAATACTGCATTATACAGCATACAGAGAGAACATCCTGAATATATCATCGATAAACACGCATGAGCAATGAGATCAACATTGCACTACAGCAACATCTACAGCTCAAAATACATAATTACATAAGTAATACAATCATATATATGCTGTTGCATTTCCAACCACCCTTCTCAACAGCATATGCGTTCTCTCGAAGGAAACTGATGATCCTTTTGGCAGTGGGTTGGTGAGGTCATCTGTAGTCATTTCTTCTGATGAGCAATATTGCATGTGGATAATAGCTTGCTTTTGATGAAATGTATTGTTGATATGCATGGTTCTAGGGTTGACTCTTTCTGATTGTCAGCTTTACACATCCCTGGTTGTCTTCAAAGACCGGGATGGGGTTTGAAATGTCTATACCCATGTCCATTAAAAGCTGCCAAATCCTTCTTGTAGTTCTACGATCGGGGGGAAGCTCTGTGAGTGTCCAGGTTTTATTTTCTTGGAGGGATTTTATTTCTTCTGCTGCCTGTCGCCATTGATTGGCTTCACGTTTTGGTAATTTTTTAATTTCTTCACACAAAGTTGGTTCGAGTATGCTATGTGTCCTAGCAGTATATGACAGCTTGCAGGGTGTTATTCCTTTGTTGCTCGAGTGGATCTTCTAATTTCAGGTTGTTCAGCAGAATTTAAAATGGAACTTGACGTATCCATTGTGAGTTCCACCTCTTGTTCTGATTCCTGTGCAGCTTCACTTTGCTCTGCTTTCTTTGCTGGTTCGCTGGGCGAATTCACTTCACAACTCCCCATTGTTTCTGGTGATAAGTTCTCATCAAAATAAACGCTGAGACTTATTGTCACTTTGTCAGTCTTTGGGTGGGGGGTTCTATAGCCTTTATTTGGTTTACTATAGAGCACCAGAATACCATCAATAGCTGTGTTCTCCAATTTGGATCACTTCACGTTTGGAATATAGGCGTAAGATTTACATCCAAACACTCTGATATGCCCTAGGCTAGGCTTCGATCCATGCCGCATTTTAAATGGGTTGCTTTCAACGGCTTTTGAAGGTAGTGTGTTCTGTAGGTATTTTGCAGTCATGACTGCTTATCCCCAGTACGTCTTAGGTAGGTTGGCATCTGACATCATGCATTTGGCCATTTCTATAAGAGTGTGATTCTGTTCTGCTATACCATTTTGTTCAGGAGTGTATGGTGTGGTTGTCTGCTGTACTATACCTTGTTTCTTAAGATATGATTCCACTTCCTTACTGATGTATTCCCCTCCGGTGCATATAGTTCCTGGCTTCCATTGGAATTTGTTGCTGGAGATGGCTACAAACTCTTGATGTTTTCTGTTTTTCATTCTTGTGCTTCATCGGATAATTTGTTGTGTACCTGGAATAATCACCAATGAAAGTCCCACCTGATGTGGGCGTTTTCATTAGTCCGTACACGTCACTGTGTATAAGCTCCTTGGGGAACGTGTGGCCTTTGCTTCCATACAGCATTTTCCATGTAATGAGCATTTGGCAGGGCAGAAAGGTTATATCTTCGGATAAGCCTCTCTTCATAATAACTTTTATGCTTCTGGGTTTCAATGCCCTAGTCATCTATGCCATAGGTGGATACATCTGTTGTGTGGATTATGAGTGGCTGTCTTGACTTTTTTGTCTGCGGTGATGAGTCTGTATAGATGTTCATCCAATTTTCCTTTTGCGAGGATTTGCTTATTGTTTTGGATTGTACATTCATCACCTCGGAATTGAACTGTGAGACCATTATTAGCAAGGGTTTCACTGATAGAAGGCTTCCTTTTAGGTCTGGGACATACAGTACATTTTTCACAAGGATACTCTGTCCCCTGACAGTGTGATGCAGTTTAAGAATCCTTGACCTTTTTCCTTTGCACTGAAATCAATTTTCACTGATTTTAAATTTCTGTGACACCTATACCCAGGTTGTGTTCCTGCAGCCCTGTTTGTGTTAGTGCGTCAGAGTTGATGCATTATACATGTTGGAGCGTTCATTCAGTGCACTGTACTAAAACATTAGATAGTGTAGGTAATGCAGCCTATGTCAGTACTACAACTCTAAACCTACCTGTTACATTGTATACTGTTATGCACAAAGGGGGCTCGTACACATCATGGACATTTCTGTTTGGGGAAAATCTGTTGAATTGGACAAAGGACTTTCCCATCATATCAGCTGATGTTTAGAGCTCGGAAATGAATGGTGAGATCTAAAAAAGTAATTCTGCATTTCAGCTGTGATATAGTTGATGATCCTAGAGTAGGTTTACTTTTATGTGTTGCTATCTTTGCAGCTTCATCATGATTTAGAGAATGTTCAGTGATTGTACTTTTTTGGCATATCAGTAAGCCATCTCTTCATGTATGAACACCGTGACAAAGAGCAGACGAATGTTGACTTGTGTATATATGGGATCTGTTATTCAGATTGTTTGACTTTACTAATCGTGATTATTGCTTCTGGTCAAAAGTGGAATGCTGCTTGACAACTGCAGAAACACTTGTTCTGCAAGTAGATAAATCATCTGCAAGTTTGGGGTATTAATGGCAGTTAAAAAATAATTGGTCCTCATTAGTTGGGAGTACCTTCTGTTTACCACTTGCTTGGAATTTCAAAAATGCAAACGCATAATGAACAAAAATGAAAATCATTATATATATATATATATATATTA